>NW_006203464.1:19269-28948 GCF_000334495.1 Tupaia belangeri chinensis | reverse complement strand
TTTTCGAGGAATTGTCTAGACTCTTGAGGCTGGCAGGTGGCATGGTGGTTAAAATGCTGGACTCCCACATGGCCGACTGCAGTAGGAGTCCCAGACTCAGCAACTTGAAATTCACACCGGGCGCTTATGTGTATGTGCCCAAAATCCCAGGAGGAGAATGGAGAAGGGACTATGGCATGGCTATCCACCCTGGGGGGGTGATTTCTCACTTTCTGTCTCTGTCTCTCTGGCAAGCACACATGCCCTATAGCAAAAGTCTCTCCAAAAAAGCCACAAGTATTTCTATCATAGTGACACAATGGATTAAGAAACCTCCACACACACCACACACCAAAACCAACCACCTCCACCAGCTTCTTGTACACTCGTCCTTGGGATTGATTTCAGACACCATGACAGCTGGCAAGGTCCTCATCATTGTGGCCCATGCCACTCTCTCCTCAGCTCAAACCAACCCCCGCCTTGTTGACTTCCATCAGTCTCACTGGTCTCCTTTCTGTTCTTCAAAACACCCACCTCCCTCCTCTCAGGATCTTTGCATTTCCCCCCCAACCAGGCAAGATGCCAACTCCAAGATTCTCCTGAAATGTTACCTTCTCAGAGAGGCCTTTCCCGGCTAAGCTAGAGTGATTCCTATACCTTCCTAAAGATCAACAGTTTCCAGTTCAGGAATGGACTGTCTTCTCTTCCCCAAGGACAGTTGGCAATATCTAGAGACATTTTTTTTCTTATTTTTTTTCCTTTTTTTTTTTTTTTTTGGAGAGGTTTTCACTACAAGGCACGTGCGCTCGCCAGAAAGACAGAGAGAGACAGAGAGATAGAAAGCTAGAAATCACCCCCCAAGGGGGGATGGCCATGCCGCAATCCCTTCTCCAATCTCCTCTCGGGATCTTGGGCATGCACGCACACGAGCCCGGCGTGAGTTTAAGCCACCAGGTCCAGGACTTGAACCGTAGTCGACTACATGGGAATCCGGCAACATAGCCATTACAGTAACTGCTGATCCCAATTTAGAGACATTTTTGATTGCCTCTCTTGGGGAGGTGCTACTGGCATCTAGTGGGTAGAAGCCAGGAATACTACTAACTATCCTAGAGTATGTTGTAGGGGCTCAAGACAACACCCCCACAACCAAGAGTTATCTAACCCAAAATGTCAAGAGTGCCAAGGCTGCGAAACCCTGTTCCAGATACTTTGTTCCTATCACTTGTCCAGATCTCTCATTCGCTCTCTTTTCTATTTACTTGTCTGCTCTGTCTCTGTCCTAATAGAACACAAGCTCGCCAAGGGCAGGTGAACTGTCTTGGTCACTACCGTACTCACAACTCTAAGCCCAGTTCTTGGGACACAGTAGAAAAGTGAAAGGAGAAAATGAATAAATGACTGTCCTTCCTCAGAACCCTATGACCGGGCAGCAAGTCATGCAAATGCCATGGTTACCAAAGTCCCGATGGGGACCAGCGCTTTCTCCAACCACTTGAAGGCAAATAAAGAAGCAAGTGGTGCCCGTAGGGTTGGTGTCAGGGCTTTGGCATTCATGTGGCCTCTGGGATAAAGCCTTCTCCTGTCTACCGATAAGAGGCAGACCATGTGGATTTTTAAAGCTTCCAACCTACTAGACATTTTAGCTTTGAACTAAGGAAGAAAGTAGAGGTCTTTGATCAACAGTAGAAATAGCCTGAGGCAGGGAGAGACACATTGACTTTGACCTCAGTCCCCAGTGGGTCTTGGAGGAGAAAGTCTGAGCAAGAAGAAGAGTTTGGTCCAGGCCAGAGCAGCTGGCTTGAGCATAATCCAACGGTGTGAACTCTGTGCCTAAAATCAGTCGGTCCCAAGGGCTCTGGGAGTGCTGGCCTCCGGGTGGCCAATTTCCTTAGGAAAATATAAAATAGCCAGGCCACCCTTTACTGAATTATAAAGCACTTATCACTTCTTTAATAACTACCCACATGGAGGGCTTAATTCACTCAATATGGAAGTTATAAAGGCGAATTGGTAAGTGAACATTAAGCTCAAGTGCATTGCATAAAGACTTACGAGGGCAATATTTCCCTCTCTTAACAGGGTAGATTTTCTTCGCTGCAATTCTGCCTCGGAGTTAATGCGGAAAAAGTCACTCCAAAGCTCGGAGCATTTTCATTGTTGGAGGGTAATTCCAGGTCATTGGGAGGGAAGGGAGTCCTTGACTTTGCAGGAATAATTATCGTGGCACCTGAGAGTGTCAAAGCGATTAGTCAAGGTAACCATCTGAAAGACAAGCTCTCTCCTCCTGGCACAGCAAACTGGGATATGACCAAGTCTCACGGGATGGAGGAAGTGGGGTGGGCTTGCTCGGGGGCTGAAGAGCCATGTGGAGGGAGGGCTGCAGGGAGGAGGCAGGTCTTTTAAAGAGCCTACACCAACTTACATCCGGGACCTGAAAGGAAGGAATGAACATTTAGCCTTCTCATCTGTAAAGGAACCAGTGCTGGGATTTCTGAAGGTTCCAGAGGGTTCTATTTAAGGGACTACGGAGAAGTTCTTTCTCATTGAGGTGAAGGAAGTGAAGGTTTCACTCTTGTTAACTTCTCTGTCCCTTGTTTCCGCATGTGATCAGCTTCCTGTCCTCGGGCAGTAAGCCGTCTGCTCCTTTCTCCACACGCTCACTCTCTTGGAAGGCATTCCTCTATTCACATGACTTTAATTACTGCCTAATTAGAGATTAATTCCAGCTTGACAGCTCTACCCTCGATGCCTAACCTTATCCCTGTCCCATAGTCTCATTCTCACGATATGTGTTCCCCTCAACTCGGAAGAACGATTATACAGGCTAGCAGATGGCACAGCCGTTATATCTCTGGACTCCCATGCGGTCGACCACGGTTCAAGTCCCGGACCTGGTGGCTGGAAAATCACACCGGGCATGTGTGTATGCATGCCCAAGATCCTGGGAGGAGAATGGAAAAGAATGGAGGAGACAGGATTGCAGCATGGCCATCCCTCCTAGGGGTGATTTCCCACTTTACCTCTTACTGTCTCTGTCTCTCTCCAGTGAGCGCACATGCCCTAAGAAAATAACCCTTTAAATAAAAAGAGCAAATATGGACAGAACAGCTCACTCTTACCTCATAAACTTTCTCGAACTTTTGAATACTTTTGCTGAGTCCTCCCAACTTGAAACACGACAGCACAGATGGTGAGTAGATTTCAACTTAAATGCGACACCCTAGATTGGCGAGAGCTCACGCGAGCTGCCACACTTAGAAGAGGTCTGTGGTTGACTGCTTTCTGCATTTTATTTATGTTGCGATTAATTAGTGATGTTTGCCAAAGGGAAAGGATATGGAGGGACAGCGAAAGTCCTATTCAGCAACTGTATCTATCCAAGAGGCTTTCTGACATCTTTCTCTCTCTGAGATCCACGTCCTCCCATTCCCTTCTTCCTGATATTCCTAGTTACTTCCCTCGTTTTTTATTTCTGCGGTCCCTATCTGAGCAAGCCCGTGCTCAGAAGGATGTCATGACCCCTCAGGAGTCCGTTCAGCTTCCAGTCTTTGTGTTCTAACCTGTTCTAGGATCGACTTTCTCAAAGGTGACATTGGCCATGTCCCTCAAGAACCCTCAACGGCTGACAAATGCCTCTTACACCAAACCAACAAATCTCTAACTAGCAGATGAGACGTATACAGAGCCACAGACCATTTAAGGACAGAAGCGACTTTTTCTCTATGCTGTGTCCGCCCCACCGCACTAGGAAGACACTTCCCGGAGGCTAAGTTCAGACAGAAGCTGAGAGGACAGAGACATCACTAATGAGACCTGTATCAATGGCTTCAGAAACCCTCAGGCCCCTCAATCTTCTGTCCCCTCATTCCTAACTCCCCTTGCCTTCTCTTAGAAAAAGAGAAGACGGGGGACTTCCAGGAGGTGTGCTCATGCCAATGGTGAAGTCACCTGGTCGCCCAGCCAAGCATGCCTGAGCCTTCTCCCCTGATTCGACCCCAGACTTTGGGAACCAGTTCGGTGCAGTGAGAAAAATGACAGGCTCTAAGGTTAGCGTGGGGCTTCACGCTCCAGCCTGTCGCTGTTCTGGATCATCACCTGCGACCTCATCTGTAAAATGGGCACAGTGGTGCCAACCTCATCGTTTCCTCGTCTATAAAACGGGGACAGTGATGCGAGCCTCCTAACGGCACCATAATGATGAACTAAGTGTTTGCCAAGGACCTCACCCATTGCCTGAGATACAACAGAACTCAAGGAGGGTTTCTGTTCTCCAGACACAAAAGCAGGTGGTGTCTTGTACGACTGAGGTCAGAAACCAGGACCGCCAAGACAAGAAGGGTGATCCCGGCCTGCAGCTGCAGTGGCTGAGGCTGTGACACACATGTGGCATGAGACCATCCCCAAACACTTCTCCCCCCTCTACCTGCAGCGTCCTCCTCCTGTTAAAACCCAGCCCACACTTTCCAAGGTAATACTACCACCAGCAGATGGTGGAATGGTTCCATCCCTGGACTCCCACGCTGTTGACCACAGTTCGAGTCCCAGTCCCAGAGGCTTGAAACTCACACCAGATGCGTGTGCGAGTGTGCCCAAAATCCTGAGAGGAGAATGGATAAGGAGGGATTGCAGCATGGTCACCCCTCTTTGGGGGTGATTTCTCACTTTCTGTTTCTCTGTCTCTGTCTCTCCAGCAAGCACACACACCCTATAACAAAAAAAAACTCTCTCTAAAAAAAAATAATAATAATAACCAACAACAATGCCAATACTACTACAATACACTTGCTGCCGAGATCCGCCACCCTCCCGCTTCCTCTGAGCCTCTTTCCTCTCCCTGGCCACCCCAGGTACTCAGTAGATGTTTGTAGAGCTGAACTCCTCGCTGCAAATCACCCAACCTCCTCTCTCCACCAAGCTTTCACACACCATCGGCACCCAGTCGCAGTCACTCGGCGATCCCAGCCTCACCCTCCTGTTACTGGGGAATTATTTCTGGGAGGTTGCTGGTGTGCGTGCGCGATCCCCTCACCTGCATGTCTAGGCATTGTCTGCCTGGCTTCCCTCACAAGAGCAGAAATTCCTTGACAACAAAGTCCGCTGTGTTCTATTTCTTTTGCTCGCTCTCCTCTTCGCCTGTGCTCAGTGGTACTGAGACCCTGCAGGGATTCTTTCCCAGCGGCTTCTCTGGGACCAGGGGGGCTCCATCCTGCAGCAGATGAGCGGCTGAGGTCTGGGACAGAGCTGAGGTTCAATGTCAGTGTCAGAGAAGCCCAGAACAGAGCATCCAGGGGAGACCCCAATACACAGTCCTCAGCAGCTCATCCCTCACACTCAGCTCAGGTGAGCACCTTCCTGCGCCTCCTCTTTCTAGGTCATGAGTCCCTCCCTCCACGCTGTCCATCACAGAACCAGGCTGTAACCCAAAAGGAGTGACAGCTGGGAGAGCACAACTGAGAACAAAAGGGTGGGACCAGGGCTTCCTCCTAAGCCAGGCATCGATCCTCAGTCCCCAGAGCCAGGAATGGCTGGGTTGGGGAGAAGAGGCACCAGGGAGGAGCCAGGTGGCTGAAAGGTTGAGTAGTCACTCAGCGGGCTCTGGTGGCAATGATCTACCCACTGCCATGGAGCAAGTGCACTATTTTCTTGAAAGACAGATTGTTGCTGTAGGCTGTGTGCACTCACCAGAGAGAGAGAGAGACAGACAGACAGACAGACAGACAGAAAATGAGAAATCACCCCTCAACTGCAATCCCTTCTCCTCCATTCTCCTCTCAGGATTCTGGGCATGCACACACACATGCCCGCCATGAGTTTCAAGTCACCAGGTCTGGGACTTGAACTGCAGTCACTCGCATACATGGGAGTCCAGTGCCTTAACCACGAGGCCACCTGCTGGCCACATTTTTAATTTTCTGTTACAAAGAACATCACTGCCCAGAGCCACCCTATTAGACCTCCTGATCAATCAGACCTGCCTGATTAGACGCAAGCCCCAACACCCTGCCCCACCACGTTAAGTTGGAGTGGAATGCTGGTTACACTCAGGACCAACCACTGGTCATTTTCCCTTAAGCCTGGGCCCACCTGGCCCTGGGGTTCTTCCTTGTCCTCACCAGCATGGGAATTCAGAATGCCTACTAGCTGCACTAGTGATGTTAAGGCACCTACCGCCCAGGGATCTCATGGGCCCCGCCCTGGGCTCTAAGGTATACAAGGGCATGGTATGGCTGCACAAGTCACCCTATCACGTACAATTAGAGAATTGCAAATCCCACACAAACACCTGCTTGTGGATTCCCTGAATGTGAAAAACTGCACAGCAATGTTCAGTGTTCAGCTCCATGAGGGAAACTGTGGCATCAAGCCCTCCCTTCCTTGGCACCTTGTAGACGTTATGGGGTGCCAGGAGGGCAAGGTACAAATCAGTTCTGGAGAGCACACTCCCAGGTCACACCAACTGGACTTGCAGGTAGCTTTGACCAACCTGCAGAGGCAGAGAAAGTGTTGCCTCTCTGCTATTCCTGGTGCTCAGGTAGCTTTGACCAACCTGCAGAGGCAGAGATAGTGTTGCCTCTCTGCTATTCCTGGTGCTTAAACCAGTGCGATGCTAGCCTTCTCCTGGGGTATCTTGGGGACCCCACACTTCTGAACACAAGGCCAGGACACCATGACGGTGACATTTTTCTGAATGGAAACTGCCTGTTTGCTAGAGGCCCTGTCCCTTGGGTTTGCCCACCAGGGTTCTGTTTTGTTTTGTTTTCCTGGAGTATACATTTGCATAGGGCACACAAAGCTCTGCTAACACAGCAGCTCCAGGAAAGAAAGGGGCAGGATGTTCCAAAACATTCTCTTTTATTCCTTCTCCTTTCTTTGGAGAAGGTAGCACTCTTCCAAGAGGTCTGGGTTCTTGAAAAGGGACTACACTAAGACTTAAATTGGTGAATCTATTTGCATTTGAAAAGAGTCAGGGGTCCACAAATTAGCATTCCCCAACACCCCTGAATGGCTGTTCTCCAGTGTACTGCTGCTGCCCAAGCCCTGCAGGATCCCTCCTCTGGGTCTTCTTTCCTGCCCTGCAGGTCCTCTCCCCATCAATGGCACGGCACCCTGAGTCAGAGGTAGGGGGAGCTTCCGGCTCCCCCAGCTGCATCTCAGTAGCCCTGTGCAGTTCTGTCCCCTCACGTCCCCTCTCCACTTGATGGCCTTTTCCTTTCTCTCCCTGCCTCTCCCTTCCATCGTTCATCTCCACATTCGGGAGAAATGGCTCCTCTCCCGGTGTGCAGTCTGAAATCATAGTTGGCGACAACTGACAGTATGCCCTGCTCTCTGAAGCAGGCACCTCAGAGAACCTCAGAGAACCGGAAGAGTGAGTCAGTGTTTCGGGAAGCCGTCCCTGCTCCGTTGTCTGGGATTTACAGGGCAAAAGGTGTGGCCCGCTGGGCCTGGAATTCCTCAGGAGCCATCTCATGGTGGCCGCCGGTCCATCCTCACAGCAGCCTGGACGGCGGAGCACAGTGCTTTCCCAGGAGAGGCCCATGCTCATGCTGCCGAGGACAGCGGGTGAGTGTGACTCGTGGGTCTGATCATGGCATGGAAGCAAGAATCCGGAACTACGAAGGCCCAAGGTCACAAAGGTAAACAAAGAAAACCAGCACTGCCTGGGAAATAAGCACGCACGTGGCTAGCAGGAAAGTGTGGACAGGCAGGGGTTGGGGGGGGTGGGACACAGAACTTTCCAGACACCACATGTGCCCCATGGCAATCCCCATGACGCTACTTGACTTTCGGTAGGCCGGTACCCCTGTCTCTGCCCAAGAGCTTTCTCCAGACAGGCCACGTGGCTGAGGACTGGACAGCCCCAGGAGCAGTCTCAGGGGCAATCCTCGTGCACTCTGACCTCAGCTGGGACAACGCTGAGGCCCCTGTCTACACCGCTTCTCAGTTTCCCCCTGGGTTTAAGCCCCAGTTGTCCCGCAGTGGTTGCCGGCTTGGCACTCCCCCTCTCTGGCTTCCTGCCTCAGTTCCCCACTCTGCCACTTTCATCTCCAGGGATTATTTCCCAAACAAATGACTTGCCTTTGGATATTTTCCTCAGGGTCGGCTTGGAGGACTTCTCAAACTAAGACCCCCTTTCTGCCTACTGGCTGCCAGACAGAGAAACCCACATTCCTTTCCAAATACATCTCCGACTACGTGACTCAGATGTGCAACTACCAGGTGATGTGATGGTTAAAGCGCTGGATCCCACATGGCCGACTACACGGTTTGAATCTGGACCTGGCGGCCTGAAAAACATGCTGGGTGCAAGTGCGTGCATGCCCAAAACCCTGAGGAGAATGGAGACAAGCTTGCAGCATGGCCATCCCCGCAGGGCGGTGCTTTCTCACTTTCCCTCTCTCTGTATCTCTCTCTGTCTCCCTCCAGCAAGTGCATGCACCTTATGACAAAAAAATCTAAACACTGAAAAATAAATAAATAAATGAGAAGGATGAAAAGTTATAGGTTTGGGCTCTTACTATATCGGATTCTGCCTTCTTCCCCCATTCTTGTTCCAATCCCATAACCAACAAATTGTATTATTCTCGCTAAGAAGTGAGCACACCAAGGCACCGAAGAGGTGCGCTCGTCTCAAAAGTCACACAGCTAAGAAATGTGAAGCACGGTACGAACTCTCCTTCCTTGGACTCTGAAGCTATTGCTCTTTTATTTTTTAAAGAATTATTTATTTGGGGACCAGCAGTTGGCATAATGGCTATGTTGCCGGACTCCATGTAGTTGACCGTGGTTCGAGTCCCAGACCCGGTGGCTTAAACTCACGCCGGGGCATGTGTTTGCGTGCCCAAGATCCAGAGAGGAGAATGGAGGAGAAGGGATTGTAGCGTGGCCATCCTCCTGGAGGGGGTGATTTCTCATTTCTGTCTGTCTCTCTCTGTCTTTCTGGCAAGCGCACACACCTTATAGCAAAAAAACTCAAAAAAAAAAAAAAAGAATTATTATTTACTTAATTTTATTTGTTATTACTTGTCGGCCATGTGGAAGCCCAGCAACACAACCACTATGCCACTTGCTGACCCCAAAGTTGTTGCTCTTAATGCCAACACGCCATTGCCTTTCAGCAACCCAGTCTTCAGGCCACTCTTTGCATTTTCCCTTCCTCTATTATAACTCCTCCCCTAATCTGTCTTTCTTTTTTAAATTTAAAAAAAAATAAAAAAAGTTTAAAAAACGTTGTTTCACAGAGCTCTTCAGTTGACCACACAGCTACTGTCTATGAAAACACACACACACACACACACCCTATACCAATGTAGGGAAGTCATATTTTGATAATTCCCACTTATCTGCCCATCAGCCCATTTCAAATGCCAAGCACTCCTGATCCATGGCATGGCTTCTCTTTCAAGCCTTATCACATTTTGCTTTGGTGTCAGAGCTCTTTGTGGGCACATCTTATCTACCCTTAGGAAGACCCTTCTTTTCTGCACCTTGCTGGCACCATAGGAAGTGCTAAAAGTTCTTTGAATAAACTAATCACTTACATCAAGGGGCGATGAGAGAACCTGTATCAGCCATGTGCTATCATTCCACATAGCCAAGGCTGTGGAGGAAGAGAAGGCAGCTACAGCTGCTGAACAAACATCTCCCAGGACTGTTCCCTGCTGTGGGACAGAGTATGGGCTCCGTGTTGCCTCTG
>NW_006203464.1:18674-19238 GCF_000334495.1 Tupaia belangeri chinensis | reverse complement strand
GGGGGGGGGGAGGAGGGGGGCAGGACAACCTGTGTGAGCAGGCACAAATCCCTCTCCTTCTGGATGAAACTCAGTTTACCCTCTGGGTGCCATTTTGATGGGACGGAAAGTGAAAAGACGGGACATGATGGAAGAAGGGACTGTACTTGTCTGAGGTTCACTGTTCATGGTGCTTCTGCCCCCAGCTCCAAGCCTGGGGAAATCCAATCTTCGGCCCTGACCCCTGCAAGCATGCCCTCCTGAAGGCCAGCAACAGCAGGGTTTGCTCAAGGAAGCAAAGGGCCTTGGTACCATAGACCCCCACAGCTGGCTCTGAAAGAAAGTAGGACAGTCTAGGCCTCTACCTCTAAGAGAAGGGTAGTGGGACGTGAAAGGAAAGATCTCCGAGCTGGAGAGGAAAACACGCCCAGGACCTCAAGGTCTCAGCTCTCTTCTCCCATCATGCCTCAGGAGAAAGAAGGGCAGAGCCATGGCTTCCTGAGAGAGGGTGAGAAAATTCTCAGGAGTGCCATGAAATTGGAAGGGAAGAAGAAAACCATCCAAAGCTGACACTTGACGGTCATT
>NW_006203464.1:17098-18643 GCF_000334495.1 Tupaia belangeri chinensis | reverse complement strand
GGTTTTCTCTCCCTGCTGCTGCTAAGTTCAGTGTCCCTGGTGGGAAGACAACAGATCTTGACTTGAGTCCCAAGATGCATTTTGGCAGCAGCCTTGATACCGTTGCACTCATGCAAGGTGAGAAATAGGGGTTAGGACACAGACTCCTCCAGCTCAAGGGGATATGGGGGCAATGTCTAGCACCCAGACTGGCCAGTGGGGGCCCCAGTTCTCAGACCCTCTAATTTCACCACCTCTGGGGCTCCTCTACAGGCATCAAACCAAAGCCCAGCACGACAGTAACGCTGACGTGAAATCGCATTTATTATCTGATCGGCTAGATTTCTTCACAGAAGGCAATAAATATCTACAGACACAAGCTTTGGCCTTGTCATTGTCATCCTTGGGATACAGGAAGCCCCCCAGCCAGAGCTATTTCCTGAGCACACTAAGCGATGTAGCCACACACAGCCCTTCTGAAATGAACTGGGGGCACTAGGGTTAGCCCTCTTCATCCCATTTGACCCCTACTGGTTCTCCAAGCCTTGAATAAATAAAATGGCAGGCCTGGCTAGGGGAGGGGGCCCCAGAGAAGTTGGCAATGAGAGGGCACAGAAGTTAAACAGAGGTCTCCATGACCCTGACCTCCCAGAGCTGAACCTGTCCTAACCCTGCCCCCAGGTGTGTATACGGACATTCGAGTTGGAAGATCCCTCCTGCTCCCTCCCACCTGCAGACTGGGGTGCGCCCTGGACACCTACGGAGGTGTTGGGCTGAACAGCTGCCCGCCTCGTCTCTCAGGGTCTGCTTGGCCCACTTTCCAGCCCACGCTTCTACAGCAGCTAGAGGTATTTTTCTATTTAGTTGTTGTAGTTAAGGTTTTTGTCATAGGGCATGTGCGCTCACCAAATAGACAGCAAGACAGTGAGAGGGAATGTGAGAAATCACCCCTAGAGGGGATGGCCATGCCACAATCCCTTCTCCTCTTAGGATTTTGGCCATGCGTGCCCAGCTTAAGTATCAAGCCACCCGATCCAGGACTTGAACCACAGCACACCACGTGGGAGTCCAGTGGCTTAACCATGATGCTACCTGCTGGTCCCTAGAGTTGTCTTGAAAGGCACTTGCTAAAACTCTTCCAAAATGTTTCAGTTAGGGCCCCAGAGTCAAGCCTGTGTGGTGGGCCCTACAGTCTCAGGGCCTCCTTGCCAGCCTTCCGCCTCACCCACTGCACTCAGCCCTGGGGGGTGTTCCCACATCAGGCCTTTGTTACTGTTGGCGGGACTTCTGCCTGGGAGGTTGTCCCCACACATGACTACCTGGCCAGTTCCCTCAAGCCTCGAGGGAGTGTGCTTTCTCAGAGAAGCCCTCTGGACCCCAGTGACTGGGCGAGGTCCCCTAGGTGTGCGTGATCACAGAACCTTCACAGCATTTGTTTTGGGGTTTTTTTTCGGAGAGGTTTTTGCTATAGGGCACATGCGCTTAACAGAGAGACAGAGAGAGACTGAGAGACAGAAAGCAAGAAATCACCCCCCCCCCCCGTGGGCTGGACATGCCACCATCCCT
>NW_006203464.1:0-17052 GCF_000334495.1 Tupaia belangeri chinensis | reverse complement strand
GTTGGAGCCACCAGGTCGGGGACTCAAACTGCAGTCGACTACATGGGAGTTCAGCGACGCAGCCATTATGCTAACTGCTGGCCCCACAGAACTTGGGATTAATGTCTCTCTCTACTGATGCGCCGTGGGTCCATCAGGCCTGCTTTGTTCATGGCTCTGACCCCAGCACCGGAGCCAAGAGCTCAGCAGTATTTGCCAAGTTACTTGATCCAAACAGCACGGTGTGATGGAAGGGTGAGCACAGGCACCAGCTTCCCCCAGGAATTCCCAAGCACCTGCGCCCCAGATGACACTGCGTGGGTGAGGCTGCCCCATGACTGGGTTGGCGGAGCCATCTTCTGAACCAGCCAGGACAACTGAGCCACCACAGGAGGCTGGCCTGTCACCTCAATCTGACTTCCTCCCCACAGCCCAGCCACACCCCACACTATAGCACCTTTCCAATAAAGCCCCAATTTCTCCAAAGCATCTGTTTATGCCTATGTGGAGAGCTCAACATGAAATAAATAGAGCTGGGGGCTACCAGGTGGTATGGTGGTTAAGGCGTTCAACTCCCACATGACTGACCATGGTTCAAGTCCCAGACCCGGGGACTTGAAACTCACAATGAGCCCATGTATGTGCGTGTCCAAAATCCTGAGAGGAGAATGAAGGAGAAGGGATTGTGGCGTGGCCATACTCCCTGGGGGGGGGGGGTGATTTCTCACTTTCTGTCTCTTTATCTCTCTGTCTCTCTCTGCCTCTCTGGCAAGTACACTCACTCTATAGTAAAAATCTCTCAAAACAAACCAACAAAAACTCAGGTGGCAAAGCAGTGAGTTATGGGGGCAAGAGCTCTCACCCAGGCGAGGATATCCCACCTCTTCTCTGCTCTCTGAAGCCCAGCACTGACCATGTGACCACACACAGCACAGGCCTCTGTCGGAGGCACAAGGAGGAGATGCCCAGGACAAGGCTTTTTGTCCCAGACAAGCCATCGCCCCTCTTGGCTCCCTGGCACTGCCATCAGCACCACTGTCAAACACAGCCTGAACACACCAGGCCCAGGTGCATTCAGCCCTGGGAGATGGCCCAGATGTGGTCAGATGTGCAAAGCGCCTTGCCCCTTCCAGGCCGCTTCACCTGTCGGACAGGTCCTCGTATTCCATTCGAACTTGAGCAAGAGGTAACCTTTTGCATCCCAAGAAACCAGCCTCCAGAAACTCCCTAGCGTGCTTAGATGCCCAATGCACGAGGCAAACGAGGCTGCTCTGCTGGCATCCACGCCAGCCCGCTCCCTGCAATGAGAGCAGCACCCCTCCAGCACGCCTGCACTGTTTTCCAGGAAGCGATGTCAGGAACAGAGGCATGCCTTCCAAACAGCCCGTCCTCAAGGCTTCCCAAATACTGCTACTCCCTGTGCCCAGAAAGGCAATGACCACCACCCTCTCCTCCTTGCCTTCTACTCTCAGGGGGATCCATCCCCCAATCTGACTCCTGCCTGGTCTCAGTTCCCTTCGGATGTTCCCTCTTAGCTAGAGAAGGGAACGTAAGCTGACACCCCGTCCAAAGGGAAGCAAAACAGAGTGGATATGAAAGGAAACAGGATTCACAGCAAGCAAGGGAATAACACTTCTGGGGTGTCTTCGTCGCTATGACTTGGGCTGCAGCATGTCCGCAAACACCACCCAGCAGCTTGTGAAAATGCAGATCCTGCCTCAGTAGCTCTGGGCAGGGCCTGAGCGTCTGCATGTCTGAGGAGCTCCCAGGCGATGATGAGGCTGCTGGACCACAGAGTATACTCTGAGCACCCACCTCAGCCAGGGCCTCCCATTGGCCCAACTCCGCTAGGAGCTGGTTAGCAGAAAAGCCTGGGAGATGTAGTCTCAGGAGTGAAGCCCTGAAGGTCAGGGAAGGAATCTGAACACTTCCGGGTAAGGCGCGGATTCCTTCTGGGCTTCCGGCCACAGCGAGATGGGCATCCCACATCTTCCCCGCACTTAACAACTGTCTCTTGGCCTGGAGCAAAGCTGCCCACGCACTGCACAGCAGACGCTGTCCACACGGGAGGCTACCAGGCAAGTCACCTTCAGCTGCAAATATCCTCCGTCTCTCCCCATGGTGCTACACAAATGTTAACACTGCTCTGCGTGCAACGATGGTGTTTGGGGAGCAATGCTCTAAGCACAAAGCTAAGAAAGGGACATTGGGGGTCAGATGGTGGTGCCATGATAAAATGCTGGGTTCTGCAAGTCTGGCTCACTTGGGAAAGTTCCAGCTTCGTGTCTAGAGACCTCCCTGAGTATGCCAGGCACACACATGCCCAGGACCCAGGGATGACTGGGCTGGGGGTGGATTGTTGCATCAGGACCCTGTTAAGGGTGCTATCTGTCTGTCTGTCTCTCTCTCTCTCTCTGTTGGTCTCTCTCCTTCATGGTAGAAATAAATAACCTTTACCAGGAAAGGAGGGAAGAAAAAAGGAAGGATTGAAGGAAACCTATACCTAGGAAGACATATTTCTCCTTCTGGAACAGGGGTCCTCTGCCAGTCACCTGTGAGCACCAGGCAAGAAGCAATTTGAGGACCAACAGGTGGCATAGCAATTGCGTCACTGGACTCCCACATGGCTGACCAAAGTTCGAGTCTCAGACCCAGCAGCTTGAAAATCATGCCGGATACGTGTGCATGCATACCCAAGATCACAGGAGGAGAATGGAGGAGAAGGGATTGCAGCATGGCCATTCTCATTGGGGGGTGATTTCTCACTTTCCTTCTTACTGCCTGTGTCCCTCTCTGGCAAACATGTGTGCCCTACAGGAGAAAAAAAAGCCTCTAACAAAATAAAAACAATAAGTAATTCAAAGAGGAAGCTGATTTCAAAACAAAGAACAGTGACCTCATCTCTCTTTCCATGGAATACTAAGGATAGAAGAAATTCTCAGAAAGAAACGGAAAAATACCCCAGCCTCAGGTTTCCACAAAGAGGAATGCTCCGGGACACTACTGTGGGTCTCGAGCAGTTATCTTCTGTAATCCCTAAATTCTCCCTTAGCTCTGTACTGTGCTGATTCAGAACTGAACACACTGGCCAGAGGGAAAGTTCGGGTGCAGTGACAACCCTTCAGCGGGTGCCTCTGAAATGACCCTCCTGGGCACTCCCCAGGCTGAGGTCTGACCAGAGCCACTTCCCCCTGGTGTTAGCTAGACACTCCTCTAAGCTCATCTCTATCGAGTCTAGGGGGAAAGCCGAACAGACTTAGCTTTGCCACGTTCCCCGCATTTATTTATTTGCAAATAGATCACGAACACGCATCTCACTATTACTAGCCTAAAAGAGCAACCTTTACCACACCTTCGAGTGGGTACCCAGCACAGCAGCCTCCTGCAACAGAAAACAGTTCCGGCAGAGACCCACGGAGCAGAGGGCAAGGTTCCCACCCCCAGAGCAGTCAGACGCTCCATCCACGGCCCAGACACCCCATGCTATTCAACTTGCATTTGTTTTTTAAGAGAGATTTTTTGCTACAGGGCACGTGCACTCACCAGAGAGACAGAGAGACAAAAAAAAAAAAAGGCAAGAAATCACCCCTCAGGGGGCCATGGCCAGTCCCTTCTGCTCCAGTTTCCTCTCAAGATTTTGGGCATGCACCTGCACATGCCCGGTGTGAGTTTCAAGCCACTGGGTCCAGGACTCGAACAGCAGTCAGCCATATGTGAGTCCAGTGATGTAACCATTATACCACCTACTGGTCTCTCAACTTGCATTTTTATACTCCATTTCTTGTCTTAAAAATATTTTAATACTGGGACCAGCAGTCAGCATAGTGGTTATGTCGCTGGACTCCCATGTAGTCGACCACGGTTCGAGTCCTGGACCCGGTGGCTTAAACTCATGCCAGGCACGTGTGCGTGCGTGCCAAAGATCCCGAGAGGAGAATGGAGGAGAAGGGATGGTGGTTTGGCCATCCCTGGTGGGGTGATTTCTTGCTTTCTGTCTCTTTGTCTTTCTAGTGAGCACGCACACTCTATAGCAAAAATCTCTCAAAAAATAATAATAATAAATATATATATATTTTTAATGTAACATTTTCTTTTTTATTGAGACTAGATTCATAGAATATAAAATTAACCTTTTTAACATGTATTATTTAAGAGCTTTTCATACCTTCAGAGTGTGTTGTACAAACATCACTTTGACCTAGTTACAAAGCATTTTCATCACTGCAAAAAGAAACCCCACATGTGTCAAGCAGTCAGTTCCCACCCTTCCCCCTCCCTGTTGTACAAACATCACTTTGACCTAGTTACAAAGCATTTTCATCACTGCAAAAAGAAACCCCACATGTGTCCCACCCTTCTCCCTCCCTGGGCCCTGGCAACTACAGATTTTCCTACTCTGGACCTCATCTGAGTGGAATTAGAGCACACCAAGCCACTGGCTTCTGGCTCACTTTGCTTAGCATGACGCTTTCGAAGTACTTCCATGCTGCAGAATATGCCAGAATTTCGTTCCTTTTCATGAATAAATAATATTCCATTGTGGAGTCATACCACAAGTTTGCCCATTCATCCTCTGACGGGCATCTGTACACTATTTTAAACAGTGCAGCTACAAACATTCGTGTGTATGTTTTTGTTTAAATGCCTGCTTTTGGGACCGGCAGATGGTGTAATGGTTACAACGCTCTACTCTCATGTAGTCAACCTCGGTTCAAGTCCCGAACCCAGCAGCTTAAAACTCACGCCAGGCACATGTGCACGTGTGCCCAAAATCCCTGCAGGAGAATGGAGAAGGGACTGCAGTGTGGCTATCCCCCCTGGGGGGCGATTTCTCGCTTTCTGTCTCTCTGTCTCTCTGGCAAGCACACATGCCTTATAGCAAAATTCTCTCTAAAAATAAATAAATAAACAAATAAATAAATGCCTATTTTCAATCCATGGGGTCTATACCAAGGAGTGCTGTCCATTTTTTAAAGATTTGAGGGAATATATAATGAAGACATAAATTAAAATAGCAACATTGGTGCTATAAGCAAAATAGACTAATTGAAAGGGAATGAAGGGGTATCTGTTAATAGGAGTCCGAGATGAACTAATTCTCATGATCGGGCACCGAATCTGACCTGAGGTTTCCTAGCGGCTAAGGTGAAAAGGGAAATAAATCAAGCTACTCTAAGTCCTTGGTACGGATGAACCTTTTCTTCTCTCATGAATACAGAGAAGCATCTATAACGTCGATCCCTGTATAAAAGATTGTGTGTGACACCGTGAAGAATGTATCCTTTATATTTCTCCAAGAGACAGAAATGTTCTTCAAATGAGTGGTTTTGTTTTTTTTCTTTTTAATCAACTCTATATGGCTCATGAACACATTTAAACTGCGATTCGATAAAGTCAATTTTGTAGGATAAAGCTAAGAAAATACAGCTCAGATGCATTGCTTTCTAAATACCCAATTTACGACATGAATCAAAGAAGAACCCCAAAGAAATGCCAGTGGGAACAGCCATGAAAGGTCTTCCCCGGGTCATGTCTTCAGCACGGCTCGGAATTCTTCAGCGTGTGCCACGGATGTGGACATTTGATGCCGCTGGTTAAAGGAAGGGGCCTCAGCTTCGACAGGGGACGTGCACGAGATGAGCTTGTGCAGTAGGGCAAGTTTACGAGCCACCTCTATGTTGATAAGGCTGGTTCCCACCCAACGGTGTTGCTGCTGGGACCTCCACCTGCCTACTCTGAGACCCGCCTCCTCCCAAGCACTCCCCCCGGCAACTTGGTCCAAGCTTCATGGACACTACTCTCTCTCTCTCTCTCTCTCTCTCTCTCTCTCTCTCTCTCACACACACACACACACACACACACACACCATGCCATGCCATGCTTCTACAGTTGCCATTGGCTGAGGAAGAACTCACTGGAGAAACCTCCAAATATTTTGGCTGGGAGCCATGTCTGAAGGGGAAATGTCAGGGCCCTGCACTAGGCGGGGCCCAGGTACCCTCTCATCCTACACTGAGCCAGGGACAGCTCGTGGAAAGCCAGTCACAGCTGAGATCTGCATGAGGCACTGCAGGGCGGTGTGAGTCCCCACCCAGGGCTCTTGGCACCCACAGCCCATGGCCACGCTCCCTCTGATGGCTCCAGGAGAGAATCTTCCCTCACCTCTTTTTAGCTTATGGGGTTACTGTCAATCCTTAACAGTCCTTGGCTTATAGCTGCCTCCCTCACTCCACTATCACTCTATCTTCCCAAGGCCTTCTGCCCTTTGTGTGTGTCCAGAACTTAATGGCTTCTTATGAGGACATCAATGACCCATCCCAATGCAGTGTTACCTCATCTTAACTCATTACAACCCCAACAATCCTACTCCAAATAAGACTATATCAGGTCGGGACCAGCAGTTGGCATAATGGCTATGTCGCTAGACTCCCATGTAGTCGACCATGGTTCAAGTCCTGGACCCAGGGGCTTAAACTCATGCTGGGCATGTGTATGTGTGCCCAAGGTCCTAAGAGGAGAATGGAGAAGGGACTGCGGCATGGCCCTCCCCCTGGGGGGTGATTTCTCACTTTCTGTCTCTCTATCTTTCTGGCAAGCATGCACGCCCTATAACAAAAACCTCTTCCAAAAAAAAAGACCACATCAGGTCAACATGACCTCTGAAGGGTGCCATTCACCCCAGTACTAGTCACGTGCTATCCCGCTTCTAGAAGGGAAGTAACTGGGACTAGGACTCTTTGAGCTGAGAAGTAAAACCAGAGAGAAACAGGACGGAAAATGTGCCCTCAAATTAACATTTTCCTTTTCTTTCTTTTCTTTTCTTTTCTTTTTTTTTAAATGAGAAGGGGAGAGGAAGGGAGAAGACAGGTATTTTTCAAAGGCTCTCATGGTGCCATGACCCTCCCTCTCAGGCTCCCAGCTAGCTAGGATGATAGGTATGTGCTGCTGCACCTGGCAAGTTTAGGTTGGCCCAGGAACAGAACCCTGGACCTCCATGTGGCTGCAGCATTGTACAGAAGCACCCTCTCCAATGTGCTACCAGGGCTGGGTTGTACACTCTCCGCCATTCCCAGGTGAGCTGCTCCTCCTCTGCACACCTTCCCCTATGAGTCGGGGTATTTCAATGCGCCTTCTCGCCTGCATAACCAACTGGGCACAGATCTGGAAGCCAAGCTCCTACAGGGCAGGGTCCCCAGGGTTTGTCCTCATGCCCCTCACCTCTGGGTGTCCTCACCTTCTAACCCGTGTGCTAGCACACAGTCAGCACCCTGGGTTTGCCATGGAGCGCGGAGGCTCAAGAAGCAATTGTGAATCTGAGCCATGGCAGTTCAACAGGGGGAAAACATCCGGGTCTGTTCACAGCTTCCCTGACAAATTCTAATTCAACCCCATTGGGGGTGGGGATTTTTTTTTAGGAATGGACCAGAGCTACACTCCCTCCTGCAGGGTAGACAGCCCCGTGCAGCCTCCCTCGTTCAGTTACCCCACAGCCTCAGCACTCCTCACCCTTCTCCGACATGCTAAGCACTAGACGTGCAGCCTACGAGGCCAGGAGGGAGAGGCAGCCCCTGGGAGAGAAATCAACAGATTCACAGGCCGCTCTCAGCAGACTTAGGCTGATGTGGACACAGAAGAGACCCAAGGAATTCTAGAATGAGAGCTCCAGAAACTTACGATTTAACTCAAGCAGTACAAGTACAAAATACATACAGGGGGCAAGTTGCAAATTAAATGCAAAGCGGATCACCTCTACCACAGGTAGGAAACTTGCTAGCTTGGCTGCTACAGAGGAAGAGAGTTGACGCTGGTCAGTAACTGGGGGGTAACTTTTTTTAGAATTATTTATTTGGTTTTTATTTATTATTGTTATTATTATTATTATTTAATTTGACCAGAAAGAGACAGAGATAAAGATAGAGAAAAGGAAAGCAAGAAAGCAAACCACCGGGTCTGGGACTCAAACCATGGTAAGCCATGTGAGAGTCCAGCACCTTAACTACCATGCTGGCCCCAGGAGGGTAACTTTTCACACTTTCTGAATGTGTAACCACATATAGTGACATATGCAAGAATAAATAAAATTGAAAAATGTAAACATTAATGCGGATTTAAAACTCAGTGTGCTATTCTGTGCCAGGGTCTAGGTATTCTAGCTTCCCCTAAAAAGTGCTGGTGCTGAGATTTGAACCCAGCACTCACAATAGCCATCATGTTGAAGTAACCTGAGTATCCATCGGTAGAGGGGTGGATAAACAAAATGCAAAATGTACAATTAGGCTATAAAAAGGAAGGAAACTCTGACACATTCTACAACAAAAAAGAACCCTGAAGACACTACACTAAGTAAAATAAGCCAGTCACAAAACACACACACACACACACACACACACACATGCACATACAAATACTATAGAATTCCACTTATATGAGGTGCCTAAAACAGTGACATACAGATAGAAAGTGGATGGACTAAAAAACTGTGGCATACGTACTCTATGGAATACTGCTTAGCCATTTAAAAACGAGACCCTGACATTTGATACAAAGTGGACGAATACTGAAGACTTAATGCTAAGTGCAACAAGCCAGACTATGAAAGGCAGACATTGTATGTCCCCACTCAATATATACCGATTATCTATGCTCTAGAGCAGAAACTGGGAGTTTGGAAGTTCTAATAGCAGGGAAGGCAATGGTAGATACTAGAGATGGTAAAGTTGGGGTAATATGGGGTGGGTAAGAGAAGCAGGGAGGGTGGGGAATGGGGAAGAAAAAAATACTTTAATTGACAAATGAACAGCTATTTGCTGATGATAGTGTATATAGAAAATCAAGTCTCTATCTTGACTGATATGCATGGTATTCATGCTGGAAGAAGCGATCTTGTACACTGTAAAGATATATGTGATTAAATGTAAATTAAAATAAATAAATAAACTCAAAAAAAAAAAAAAAAAAGAGCATGGTGGTTACTGGGGGCTGGAGGAAAGGGGAAATGAGGAATTGCTGTTTGATGGGTAGAGAGTTCCAGCTTTGCAAGATGAAAAGAGTTCCAGAGATGGGCCATACAACCATGAGCAGATACCTAACACTACTGGTTAGAGTGAAAATTCTGTAAAGTAGATTTTTACTACAATTGTTTTAAAAGGGGCCAGCACATGGCGTGGTGGTTAAGGTGCTGGACTCTCCCGTGACCAACTATGGTTCAAGTCCTGGACCTGGCCATTTGAAAATTATGCTAGGTGTGTGTGTGTGTGCATGCATGCTCAAGATCCCAGGAGGAGAATGGCGGAAAAGAGATCGCAGCATGGCCATCGCCCAAGGGGTGGTTTCTTACTTCCTGTCTCTCTGGTGAGCACATGTACCCTATAGCAAACATTTCTCTTAAAAAAAAAAAAAAAAAGAAAGAAAGGAAGGAAGGAAGGAAGGAAAGAAAAGAAAAGAAAAGAAAAGAAAAATCTCCGAGAAGAAATGAGCTGGCCTTTGCTACATGATCATGGCTGTGGCCTCCAAGCTATAGCGCCAAAGGAACCTGGATTTCTTTTTTTTTTTTTGGAGAAGTTTTTGCTATAGGGCGCATGCGCTCGCCAGACAGACAGAGAGAGACAGAGACAGAAAGCGAGAAATCACTCCCCAGGGGGGATGGTCACGCCGCAATCCCTTCTCTTCCATTCTCCTCTCGGAATCTTGGGCACGCACGCACACGCACCCAGTGTGAGTTTAAGCCACTGGGTCCGGGACTCGAACCATGGTCAACTACATGGGAGTCCAGCAACATAGCCATTACACTAACTGCTGGTCCCAGGAACCTGGATTTCAACACTGCCTCTGCTACTTCTTAGCGTTGGGGTCCTGAACGACATACCACATCTTTCCGAGCTTCCATTTCCCTCTCTGTAAAGTGGGATGATAATGCTCATCACCCAGAGAAGTTCTGAGGATCAGATGAAGCTTGCTAAGGCCTGGCACAGAGAAGACGCTTGGTAAGCAGGCTGATTCTGAGCTCTAACCGCGGGCTGTCAGCTGGATCCCCACGTGCCGCTCTGAGGCTCCCGGTCCCCCTGCAGGACCTGAGGGACCTGGGAGGCATCACTCCCAGGCACAGGCGACTATGTGGCTTCTGAGCCCTGGACCATTTTCTGGGCTGCCCGAAAGCTCGGTGATGTCACCACTAACATCAGTACCTGCATCTGCTCCCCTCCCGGGGGTTCTGCCTCCATATTAACCCTGTAAAAATAAAGTTTGAGAGTGCCTGGGTTCCCTTGGCCTAGTTCTTCATTCTCATCCAAGCCCACCTGTTTGTAAACCCACCCTGCCTCTGTCTCCACAACCAAGACCGTCTGTACCAAAGAGGGCAGGAGCTCACCCCCTGGTCTCCCTCACAGTGCAGCCCGGATGACAGATGCCATAGCAACAGCCCTAGCAACAGTGACAGCAGACAACCTCTGGGCCACGGACGGATGGGAAACACGTAAACAATGACCAGCCATGTGTGGAGGGAGGGCTGCAGAGGGCAGAGGCACACTCACGTGGGTAGGGGGCCACCTGGCTGGGCAAGAAGGGAAGCCCATTAGCAGAGCCTGACCTCTGCCTTCAACATCAAAGCGAGGTAATGATGGGGAAGGACAGGAGAGGCTTGAAATCCCTGTGACCTGCAGCAAATGCAGCTTAATCCTCTCCCGCTGGCTCTGTGGCCGTTCAGGTACAACGGGACTATCTGCTCAGTAACTGACAGCTTCCCGATACCACGGAGCGGGGCTGCTTGGAGAAGGCCCAGTGGGCAGCTGGCATATGGCCACTGTGGTGGGATTCCAGAACCCCTGGCCACTCAGGGCTAGGCCCTCGGGGCAGAGGGGACCCTCCCGGCATCAATGCCCATCAGCAATGGAACCAAGCGAAGCCTGGAAGCCTGACCTAACTCTGCTTCTCTCGGACCAGGAGAAACTCGGGAAGAAATCATCGCTCCCGGATGAAGCCCGCTGAGCCTGGGCCTGTCACAGGCCAGCTCCAGGGGGCATTTCCATTTCTGAAGCAATACATGCCATAAGGAACAAAAGCTCCTGCAGGGGGTGACCTGTCCAGGCTCCTGGGGTGGTTAAGGTCGAAATCAAGATTGGAATAATATGGATGATTGTGTGTAACGCACGGGCCCCTTCTAGGTGCCTAGCTCTGCACTGACTGTTTAAACCACCCGAGTCACGTACTCCCACCCTGGGAGGTGAGACACCAGGAAGAAACCAAGGCCCTGGGAAAGCCTGCCCCAGGTCTCACAGCTCCCACTGGGCAACTTGTGCTTCAGCCCAGGAACGCCCTCATGCCCTCCTCTCTTGCTCCTCCTAGCCCAGCAAAAATGCAACCTACATCCTGCCCGGGGAGAGGAGCTTCAGATGCCTGAAGAAAATCCCCAAGTAAATCAGACTACAACTTAATAGGCTTGGGTTTAAAAGAAGATACAATCAGACGACCTAAATACAATAAGATAATATAAAAGAAATGAAATAAAAGAAAATGCCAACAGCGGAGATGACAATGACCACGCAGCAGGGACACTGCAAAGGTTTCCCCAAGCAAATAAACAGCTTAAACATTTCCAGAGAAAGGAGAAGGGGTGGGAATCCCTGTGGCAGCTGTCCTGCAGGAGGCAAGGAGAAGAGAGGCAGCTCTCAGTAAAACACACAGATGGGCCAGCCTATAGCCCAGTCATTAGGAGAGCTGGACCCCACATGGCTGACTGTGGATCAAATCCCAGTCCCAGAGGCTTAGAAAACATGGCAGGCATATGTTCATGGATGCCCAAGATCCTGACAGGATGGACAAATGGAGAAGGGATTGCAGTGTGACCATGCCACACAGGGGGTGCTTTCTCCTCTTCCTCTCCCTCTCCCTCTTTCTTCGAGCAGCTCACACATCCTCTGGCAATTACAATTAAAAGAAAAACCACAGTAGGGCCCCAGTTTTTCCTACCCAGAAGGACAACTGAGAACTCAAAGATTACCAGGCTAGAGACCTGTGGGTCAGCCTTTCATGAGCTCTGCTGGAGAGGAAATGCCACAGGGACCCAGGTACAAATGGGGGGTTCAAATCCAAGCTTAGGCCAGCCAGTGGCATGGCGATTGGAGTAGCTGAATCCCACTTGGCCGACTGCACAGTCCAGCCTATAGCCCAGTCATTAGGAGAGCTGGACCCCACATGGCTGACTGTGGATCAAATCCCAGTCCCAGAGGCTTAGAAAACATGGCAGGCATATGTTCATGGATGCCCAAGATCCTGACAGGATGGACAAATGGAGAAGGGATTGCAGTGTGACCATGCCACACAGGGGGTGCTTTCTCCTCTTCCTCTCCCTCTCCCTCTTTCTTCGAGCAGCTCACACATCCTCTGGCAATTACAATTAAAAGAAAAACCACAGTAGGGCCCCAGTTTTTCCTACCCAGAAGGACAACTGAGAACTCAAAGATTACCAGGCTAGAGACCTGTGGGTCAGCCTTTCATGAGCTCTGCTGGAGAGGAAATGCCACAGGGACCCAGGTACAAATGGGGGGTTCAAATCCAAGCTTAGGCCAGCCAGTGGCATGGCGATTGGAGTAGCTGAATCCCACTTGGCCGACTGCACAGTTCAAGTCCTGGACCCTATGACTTGAAAAACATCCCAGGCACATGTGTGTGTATGCCCAAAATTCAGGGTGAAGAAAGGATCGTGGCATGGTCATCCCCCGGGGAGTATTTTCTTGCTTTCTCTCTCTCTTTCTCTCTGTCTCTCTCCAGCAAGCACACGCCCTATAGGAAAAGGTTAAAACAAAAGAAAACAAACAACAAACCCAGGGCCCAGCTGGTGGTGTGGTGGTTGAAGCAGCTGGATCCCACACAGTTGAATGTATGCAAGACCCAGATCCGGCAGCTAGGGTAACATGCCTGGAGCATGTGCTTGTGTGCCCAGGATCCTAGGAAGAGAGTAGAGGAGAAGGGACTGCAGTGTGGTCACCCTCCTAGAGGATGCTTTCTCACTTTCCTGCATGTACATGTGTGCATGAGCGCATGCACCCTATAACAAAAGTTGAAAAAAGAAAATCCAGGCTCTGCCATTCGGAGGCTGTGCGACACTGGGCAAGGCCCGGCACATGAGTTACTGATTCCAGAGAAGAAGGGGCCTAACCCTGGAAGATGCTTAGAAAATGTGGGCTAGAGAAAGGCCCCTCTCCAGGCAGTCACGGTGATCCACATATCTTTTGAACCAGCTTGCTTGCTTGCTTGATTTCTTCCTTTTATTTATTTACTTTTTTTTGAGAGATGTTGTTAAAGGGTGCATGCACTCACCAGAGACAGAGACAGAAAGTGAAAAGTCACCTGCCAGGAGGATGACCACATCACAGTCCCTCCTCCTCTAGTTTCCTCTTGGGATTTGGAGCACACATGCACATGTGCCTGGCGTGAGTTTCAAGCTGCCAGGTCTGGGATTTGAACCACGGTCACTCATATAAGAACCTATATAAGAGTCCAACACTTTAACCACTATCCCACTTGCTGTCCCCTACTCTGCCTTTTTTTAATCTTTTTTTTTTTGAGAGTTTTTTGCCATAGGGCACATGCGCTCGCCAGAAAGAGACAGAGAGGGAGAAAGCGAGAAATCACCCCCCGGGGGTGGGGGGGGAAGACCATGCCGCAATCCCTTCTCCTCCATTCTCCTCCTCTAGGGCTCTTGGGCATGCATGCACACACGCCTGGTGTGAGTTTAAGCCACCAGGTCCAGGACTTGAACCATGGTCAACTACATGGGAGTTCAGCAACACAGCCATTATGCTAACTGCTGGCCCCCCTACTCTGCATTTTTAACAAGCTCTCCTGGAGATTCCAGAAGCCAGCCACAGGTGGGAATCTAGTACTACCAGTTCATATACAAATGAAGAAACTTTATTGCCCGTGGACTGGAATTAATTAATTTCAATTATTCTTTTGCTAGCTATAAAGTAATAAAGGTTCAATGTGGAAAGCTTAGGAAAAAATGAAAAGACATCAAGAAAATGAAAGTCACTAGCAATCATATCTCCCAAATATAACCACTCTGGGTGGGCATAGGGGGCATTTCTTCCTGTTTTCCTTTTTAGTGGTTGAGATAATGATAGAAAAAGAACCTGATCCTAGCTTTTCTTAATATTTTAGCGTATTTTCTGATATCATTACAAATTTTAAGAAACAAAAAGCAATACAGATTCAAAAAAAAAAAAAAAAAAGAGGGTGTGTGTGCTTGCCAGAGAGAGAGGAAAAGTGAGAAATCGCCCCCCAGGTGGGATGGCCATGCCACAATCCCTTCTCCATCCTCCTCTGGGGATTTTGAGCACACATGCACACACGCCTGGTGTGATTTTTAAGCTGCGAGGTTTGGGACTCAACCATGCAATTGGCCATGTGGGATCCAGCCACTTTAAACTCCACACCACCTGGTGGCCCAAAAAACTGAGAATGTTAAACTCAGTTATCAAAGTAAATAGCTCATGAATGACAAGGCCAGGGCCAGGCAGCTCCATCCTGGTGCCACGCTCCCTTCTTCAACAGGGAGTGCACCATCCCCAGACTCTCGGACCTTACTTACCAGGGAGTCCAGGTCAGGATGAAGAGCGCTGAGACAAGGCCCCAGTGGTAGGCAAATGGGAAGAGGTGGAGAGAGTCTTGTTCAATGGCTCACAAGGGCCTGCATGGATTATACCATACGTACGCTAATGACACAGCTGTCAAGACCCGAGGAGGATGCACAATGGAAAAATTACAGGGCTGTTTGGTCTCAACCATATGAGATTAATTTATCAATACAGCTTAGGCAGCACTAGAGAGATAACATCCAGAATAAGCATTTCCTGCACACCTTATCTGCAACTGGAATCCCTAAGCCACAGAGGCAAGTCACGTCTTACGGCCCGGGCCAGAACGCAGCTTTTTGGCCCCTGCAAGGTGGGGAGGGACAGGGGGCTGTCTGCTAATGGACTGGAATGTGGATCTAAACTCAGAGACTCCCTGTGACACAGGCAGAGGGGCAGAGCCAAGTGCAGGCTGTCTTCTAACCCTTGTCTACACAGCAGCTGGCATTCAGTCTGTGCTCAGACTTCTCAACAGTGTATGAGGTAGGTCCAGTTATGTTCTCCACTTCATAGACCAGGGAACTATGGCATGAAAGGTTAAATGACCTGGCCGAGGTCACAAAGCTGGCATGTAGCACCCTAGGAGTCTCACTCAGGCAAGCTTAATCCTGCAGCTCTTAATCCTAAAACTACCTTTAATAATGCAGTAGCAATAACATTTTTTGCCAATATTTTTGCAATGGGGAGTGTGTACTCGCCAGAGAGAGAGAAAGTGAGATAGAGAGATAAAGTGGGAAATAACCTTCCAGGGGAATGGCTCACTGCACATCCCATAGTGACACTCCCTAGGGACATGGCCACACCACAATCCATTCTCTTCCATTCTCCTCTTGGATTTTGGACACACATACACACACACACACACACACACACACACACATCTAGCATGAATTTCAAGCCACCGGGTCCGAAGCTTGAACTGTGGTCAGTCATGCAGGAGTGTAGCACCTTAACCACTATACCACCTGCTGACCCCAACAACGAAAATTTTTCAAAATACTCCCATGGACCCACCCCATAGCACATGGTTAAGCATCTTGCAGAGGGAACCAGACTCCACCTGCTGGCCAGGGCTCACATCTAAGCCCCAGTGGCATGAAAACACGCCAAGCAGATGTGCACGTGCCTAGGATCCTGACAGTTTGGAGGTCCATGGTGGTTTGCATCACGAGCAAGCCCCACTGAAGTCCTCTCTCTTTCTTGCATGTGCCCTCTAGCAGAAAGAAGGAGAGAAAGAGAGAAAGAGAGAGAGAGAGAGAGGGAGGGAGGGTCATTGAGTGGGACTCAATGACCCACTGCACATCCCACAGGTAGGCTGTAGCCAAGTGAGATGAAAAGGTCACTGTGGGGCCGATAAGATCTTTCGGGGATGCTGGGCTGCCCCACCCCCTACATGAAACCCCTCAAGGTCCCACCGAGCCGTGAGGAGCAGAGGGATGTCACAGAGTGGTGAAGAGCAGGGAGGGAGATGGAGGTTGGCCGGAGGGTGGGCACGGCGAGAAGACGCTGCCTTCCCTTATCCCTCTAGCCAGAGCCGCAGGGGGGGGACGGGCAAGGACTAAGCAGAAGGCAGATGTCACAGCTCTGGTTGGGCCACCCACACAGGCCCTGGGCAGACAGTGACCTTCACAGAATCAGCCAAGTGGAACGTCCTTCACCAGATGCCCAGGGCAAAGCATCACACAAGGCCACCCGGGAGGCCTCATGGCCTGAGTGGCCAGGCGTGAGTGCTGGGAGGAGGGTGCTGGCAGCTGGGCACAGCTGTGCCCCCTGCTGCCTCATTGCTCCCAGCCTCCCCTGGGCCCCTCTTGGGCCACGTGTCTGGAGGCAGGAGGAGCAGCTGGCAGGCGGGAGGCTGCATTGGGACAGGAGGGCAATGTCCATGGGCAGCGAGGGCAGGTGGGTGAGTTTCCTTGGGGCAGAGCAGGGCTGGGCATGCCTGGGTGCCCAAAAGCAGCACAAGGGGGGCCTCCCTGGGAAAGGAGACAGCAGTCTGCAGTCTTAGACCAAGTACTCAACCTCTCAGGGTCTCCCTTCACTCCCCCATCTGTACAATGTGCATGAGAGTATATGCAGGGCCTGCAGGTGTGGTGGTTAAGGGCACTGGACCCCCACACGGCCAATCATGGTTTGAGTCCCGGACCCGGCTGCTTGCTTTGCTTGCTTTGCTTGCTTTGCTTGCTTTCTCATTTTCTCTCTCTCTCTCTCTCTCTCTCTCTCTCTCTGTCTTTCTCTTTCTCTTTCTCTTTCTCTTTCTCTTTCTCTCTCTCTCTGTGCTCAAATGAAAAAATAAAAATAAAAGTTAAATAAAATAATTGTGTGTGTGTGTGTGTGTGTGTGTGTGTGTGTGTGTGTATTTTAACTTACCTCCCTGGGCCAAGGGTGATTAAGCAAGATATTGTACAATAAAGGACCTTCATTAAAAAAAATAATAAAAAAAAAA
>NW_006203463.1:1601350-1602457 GCF_000334495.1 Tupaia belangeri chinensis | reverse complement strand
GGTTTGGTGCATTGAGGGGCCGAGTAATGGAGTGATTGAGTTTTTGAGTGAGAACGCACTGACGGAGCCTCCACTGCATAGAAGCCGTGGGAGGCATCTCAAAGGCAGGGTCCTAGGCTCCTTGGCCAGCAGAGCGAGGTGGAAAGCCCTTGGGCATTGGAGGGAGGCATCCTCGGGCTAGACTCTGCCCCATCGCTTGCAGGGAGCTGTGTGACCCTGTCCAGGTACATTTCTGCCTGTAAATTAGGGCTGCTGTGCTGGTGGGATGGAGTGACGTGCAGACAGCTCTGTGCACCGAGCAGGGCCTTGACAAGTGGCGGCACCTTCCTGAGCCTCATCTGTGAGCTCCCTGAGGAGGCCCAGGAGGACTCACCTCGGTGAAAGCTCCGTGTGCATCAACTGTCACTCGGGTCCAAGAAACGCTCGTTCCGTGTACACTGGAGAAAAGCCACAACGAACAAGAGGATGGGGCCTGAGTGGAGGTGGGAGGGGTCATTTAAAAAATGTTAACAAGGGGCCAGCAAGTGGCATAGTGGCTAAGGTGCTGGGTTCCCACATGGCTGATCAAGGTTCGAGTCCTGAACCTGGCAGCTTGAAACTCATGCCGGGCGTGTATGTGTGAGTGTCCAAAATCCCAAGAGGGGAATGGAGGAGAAGGGATTGAGGAATGGCCATTCCCCTCCACCAGGGGGGAGGTGATTTCTCACTGCTTGTCTCTCTCTCTTTCTGTTTTTTTAATGAGCTTACACATTCTATATCAAAAATCTCTCCAAAAAATGTTAACACATAATATATGTGCATAGTGTGTGGGCATAAATTTGATTTTCCAGTACAGGAATACGACATGTGACTATGAAATCAGGATACTTAGCATATCCAGCACCTCCGCTGTTTGTCACCACTTGTGTGGGGACATTGAAAATCCTCCCTTCCAGTTACTCTGAGGAACACCGCACTCCAGGTCCTCCCCCTTGTATTTGATAACACTAGAAACTGTTCCTCCTCGGGACCAGCAGATGGCGGAATGGTTATAGCGCTGGACTCCCAAGTAGTCGACTGTGGTTCAAGTCCTGGACCGTAAAACTCGCCTTGGGCACGTGTGTGTGC
>NW_006203463.1:1597221-1598341 GCF_000334495.1 Tupaia belangeri chinensis | reverse complement strand
GTTTTTTGCTGTGGGGTGCGTGCTCTCACGAGAGAGAGAGAGAGAGAGAGAGAGAGAGGCAGAGAGGGAAAAAGTGAGAAATCACCCCCTAGGGGACTGGCTACACCGCAGTTTCTTCTCCTTCGTTCTCTTCTCCAGATTTTGGGCACGCACACACCTGCGCCTGGCACGATTCTCAAGTTTCTGGGTCTGGGACTCGAACCACACAGTTAGCCATGTGGGCTCCAGCTCTTTAACCTCCCTGTCACCTCCTGTCCTCTTTGTTTTAGTATTGCTAATAGAAAGGAGCCTGGGCAATTTTATAAAGATAGAAGTTTATTTACAAACTCACAATGTCGGTGGCTGGAGAGTCCCGTAAGCCCTCAGCGAGGCCAAGGGAAGCACAGAGGACGGGCACCTGCAGGGAGGGGCGAGCAGCTTGCTCTCTTTTTTTCTTTTATAGCAGCCGGCTTTCACGAGATCTAACCTCTTCTCAAGAGATTTAAAACTCTCTGGGAGATAAACAAACAAACAACTCGCTGGGTCTCCCCAGACATCACTAATTTATTCCAGGGAGTGCGACCTCATGATACAGTCCCCGTGAGCCAATCGCTGCCCATCGGGCCTCACCAGCTCCCAGCACCAAATTCCAAAACATGAAACTCTGGGGACAAACCATGATTCGAACCATAACAGTGACCTTATTTGGAGACAGGGCCTTTATAGATGCCATCAATTTAAAACGAGGTCATTAGGGTAGACCCTACTGTCATTCTCATGGAAAGGGGAAGTCGGAGACAGACGAGGACATGGGGAAAGCAGCAGGTGAAGACTGGAGTTATGTTGCCACGAGCCAAAGCTACCAGCAGCAGTAAGAGGGGCTTAGGACAGATCCTCCCCTCACGGCCCTCAGAGGGAACCCGTCCTCCTGCCACCATGGTTTGGACTTCCAGCCTCCAGAACCGGAGACAGGCAGCTCATGTCATGTAAGCCGTCTCATCTGTGATACTTTCTGATGGCCTCCCCGGAAACACCCCACGAGCAGGAGTTGGGCCCTGGCTCCTGTGCCCAGGTCAGGCCATCCCTGATTGCTGTTCCACCTCGCCAGGAGGAACACTGCTTCACTACAGAGGCGGGCATA
>NW_006203463.1:1587576-1597113 GCF_000334495.1 Tupaia belangeri chinensis | reverse complement strand
TACGCCTGCCTGCTCTTCCTCTTTCCCAGGTGACCTGCCATGTCTCTCAGGTGTCTCCTCTCCCGCTTCCTTCTTTGCTTTGTCAACTCATCTCTTGCAGTCGCCCGAGTGAGCTGGGTGATGTCACCCCACCACCCCGTTCTGCCCTGCAAGGTAAGGGCTTTCTATTATAGCGAGTGTGTGTCAAAACCAAAATTATTGGGTCGTCGGAAAAGTCAGGATGCATTTTTGCACAGAAAGAGATAGAAAAATACGTCATGACTTTTCTGAAGACCCACTACAATAAATGTAACTTAAAGACTTAATTTGCTTAAAATTTTCTTTTTTTCTAATTGCCATAGAGTGAAAGAGAGAAGACGGTGAGAGGGAGGGGGAGAAAGCACCCTCGATGGGCGTGGTCATGCCACAATCTCTTTTCCTCCATCTCCCCATGTTGTCAGAATTTCCAACACACGTGCACACATGCTCGGCATGTTTTTCAAGCCACTGGGACAGGGATTCAAACTTTAGTCAGCTCTGTGGGATCAGGCTCCCTTAACCGCCCGGCTGTGGGGCCCGCCCCCAACTGGCCTTCGCAATTCTAGGATTGGACAACTCCCTTCTCTATAAAGTAAAATGAGGCCCGTGGGATGCAGAGGAGTCTGGCTTCGTAGGTAGAGAAGGGCCGGAGAAAGCAGGAACAACAGAGAGCAGATTGGTGGGGCCGGCGGGGGCGTGGTGCACTGTTAGGAAAGAGAGCAGGCAAAGTTCAGAGCTGGGTAGAGCTTCTAGAAGGGAAAACGTGATCGCACAGCCAGCATAGCCAAGGAGAGAGTTAAGTAGAGCGCCAGGGACCCAGACGCTGAGTCTTGGTGGACATCCAGAAAGCGGCACAGATTCACAGGGATGGAAAACGAAGGAAGGGAAGAAACGTGGGGGAGGTGAGCTGGTCCTGCAGCCTAGTGGCTCAGAGTCAGATCCTGGGAACATGGCGTAATAGTTACGTTGCTGGACTCCCATGTAGTCCGCCGTGGTTCGAGTCCCGGCCCTGGTGGCTGGAAACTCACTCTTGGTGAGTTTCACGTGTGTGCATGCCTAAGATCTCTGAGAAAAGAATGGAGCAGATGGGATTGCGGTATAGCCATCTCCCCTGGGGGAGATTCTAATTTTCTATCCCGTCCAAGATCCCATGAGGAGAATGGAGGAGAAGGGATGGCAGCTTGGCTATTCTTTCTGGGGGGTGGTTTCTCACTTTCTGTCTCTCTCTCTGTCTCTCTGGAGAGTGCTTTGTGCCCTATAGCAAAAACCTCTCCATAAAAAAAAAAAAAAAAAAAAAAAAAAAAAAAAAAAAAAAGAAAGAAAAAAGGAGTCCAGGAAAGGAAAAAAGGGTAATAGCTACTGCCCAAATGCAAACCCTGACGGGGCAAATATTAAATCCTAAAACTCCAGAATTTGCTTTGACCCCGTGTTCTGCTTCCCAGACACCCGGGGGAGGCGATGGGCCCTAAGGCAGCTGGGCCCTGTGACTTCTGTTGCTCCTAATGGATCTTCCAGCCTGCGGCCTTTTCTTTCTTCCTATAGGGCACCTGGGCTCACCAAAGACAGGGCGAAGGAGAGAGAGAAAGCGCTCCCCCAGAGATGAAGTCACCCCACAATCCCTCCCCCATCCTCACCGTCCTGCTTGGCATGGGTTCCGAGGTCTAGGACTCCCACCCTGCAGTTGGCCCTGTGGGATTCAGCCATCTTGCCCTCCACGCCACCTGCTGGCCCCCAGTCTGTAGTCTCAGGGGCAGCTCTTCCCCCAAACGCCACTACACATTGTCCTCGTGGGGTCTCCCTATGGTAGCCCCAACCCACAGCTTCTGGGCACAGTCCTAGTGGGGCCATCGACTGGGGTGCCAGGGTTCATATCAGGGCCACACCTTGCACCATCTTGCCTCCCGGTTTCTCCGACCCTCTCCTCTGAGCACCTTCATTCTGACGGAGAGAATTAGAAATCTTTTCTCATGGGTCCAGCAGGAGGCACGGTGGTGGAGGTGCTGGACTCCCACATGGCTGACTGTGGTTCAAGTCCCGGACCCGGTGGCTTGCTTTCCCACTTTCCCTTTCTCTCTCTCTTTCTCTTTGGTGCATGCATGTGTCCTATGCCAAATTAAAATAAATAAATTTAGTAAGTAATAATTCTTTAAAAAGAAGAGGAAAATAATTCCTCATAGCCCCAGGAAATGGACAGTGGTGTCTTCCACCTCTGTCCTCTAGCTCCCTGTCACATTGGCTGGCTTCCACAGTGCGAAGGAGAAAGCTGGCCTCCCCTGCAGTGAGAAGGGCATTTTCAACAGAGAACAGGAGTGATTGAATTTAATGCTGATGTTATTCCAGCTAAATAAAGCAGCACGTGAATCATCCCACAACGAGTTAACTCAGATGCAAACGCCAAGGAACGAAAATTTTTTTAATCATCACTGCACACGGCTCTCTTCCACACCTCCCTTTGGAAAAGGTGGGCTAACAGATTTCATGCAACGAAACGCAGCAAAGGAGAAGGGGAGACTGAAAGCGTCCAGTGCGCGGCGAGGGTGGCTTCTCCATGTCTGCACACTGCTCCCGTCAGCACGGCTCCTCCTCAACGATTTTAATGTCACCTGCTGTCCTGCAGATCAAGTCACCATAGAAACACAATTATTAGGGCTGACAGGTGGCATGGTGGCTAGGGGCACTGGCCTCCTACTTGGTCAGCCACAGTTCAAGTCCCAGACCTGGAGGCTTGCTTTCTCACTTTCCCTTTTTCTCACTCTGCCCCTCTCTTGTAAAATTAAAATAAGTAAGTAAATAGTTAAATAAAATAATTATTTTTTAAAAAGCACAATTATTACCTACTGTGGTGAAAATGTCCCACTACTCGTATTAAGGAGAACCATGTGAGGGGCTGGACAATGGCACCGTGGTAAAAGGTGACACACCTCGAGGCTGACCCCCATGGCTGTGTTCAGGGTTCATAGCCAGAGACCTCCCTGTATATGCTAACCACACGCGTGCCCATGGTCCAGGGCTGGCTGAGGCCGGGGGGACAGTGTCAGGACCCTGCCAAAGGTTCTCTCTCATTCTCTCACTCGGAAAAAAAACTAAACAAAACAAAACAAAAGCCCATGTTAATCTGTCTGTATTAGATTCTGCCCAGGGATAGCCCAGATCCCTGAGAACTGCATCATAAAAAGTGGTCTTTTGTAAGTGGTCAAGGACAAGGACACAGCAATTCAAAATCTTTTTTGATAACCACAGCAGTCATTATGCATGCTTTACAAAATAAGATGCTTTGGTCTTTGCATTTTCTGAGGAAAATGGAAAAGGATGTCAAAAGGGGGCAGCTTTTGGTTTTTTTTTTTTAAGGTTAAACACCTTCTTCAATCATTCATGAAGAGATCTTGGTACTATTTCTCTAAAGCGTTGGTAGCATGAGTGATCCTACTATTTTAAATGTCCTGTTTCTATAGAGGTGGTTGAAAAGATCACATTTCCAAATACTAAATATTCTTTTCTTTGAGGTTTTGCTGTAGGGTGCGTGTGCTCGCCAGAAAGACAGAGAGAGACAGAGAGACAGAAAGTGAGAAATCACCCCCCAGCGGGGATGACCACGCCACAATCCCTTCTCTTCCATTCTCCTCTCGGGATCTTGAACATGCACGGACATGCACCCAGCGTGAGTTTAAGCCATTGGGTCCAGGACTCGAACCGTGGTGGAATACATGGGACTCCAGAGACATAGCCATTACGCTAACTGCTGGTCCCAATACTCAATATTCTTAACCTCGAGTGGAGGAGGAATGGTTCTCTCTGATTTCAGCAAGACTATGGGCACCTAAAACAGGGTACAGGAAACTCCTGTTTCTCTAATAGCAAAATGTACTAACCAGCCAAGAGAGCGCAGGCTGTGGATGCTGAAGCCACATGAGCGGGTCTCGGGTTTGTGTCCCAGGTTCATATCTCACCGGTTCCCTGTGTACCCATGACCCTGGCTGGCTAAGAGTGGGGTGAATCAAGGCATGAAGACTGCTGAGTGAGCTCTCTATCTCCCCCTCTCTGAAGAAAGAAAGAAACAAACAAAAAACAAAAGAAGGAAAATACTTTCTCCCCATTAATGCAAAAACTAAGTTCTGATGTAATTTTGTGATCTTCTTTTGTACCAATTTTAAATTTTAAAATACAACAGATTAGTTTTTATTTCCCTTTGTAAGGGACACTGAAAGTGTAAAGTATACTTTCATAAGTGACTCTGGTTCCCAATAGGAAGGAAACCCTCTTCTGGTCAAGCTTGTTATAGATTTGGTGTCTTATACTGCAGCTCTAGATAACTCTAAAGTAAAAGTGCTGTTTTAACTAATAGTTTTCATTGCAAAACCAGAAGATATTGGTCTGTTTAAAAGGCAATGGAGGGACCAGCAGATGGTGTAACTGTCAACCACCAATCCCAGACCTGGTGGCTTAAGACACACCAGGTGCATGTGCGTGTGTGCCCAAAATCCCAAAGGAGAAAAACTTTTAAAGATTAAGCTATATGTGATTATATGTAATATAAACAAGATTATGATAATAAAATTTTAGAAAAAAAAAACAAGAAAAAAAGATTAGTTTTAGCATCGACATGAGTGTGAGCGTATTAGCATTAGCGTTAGCGTTTGCATTAGCCCTTGCCTTTAGCGTTAGCGCTTGCGTTAACAATAGCGTCAGCGTTTACGATAGCGTTTGCGATAGCGTTTGCGATAGCGTTGACTTTTAGCGATAGCGTTTTGCGTTAGCGATAGCGTTAGCACTAGTGATAACGTTAGCATTTGCGTTTAGCAATAGAGGTTGCGTTAGCAATAGCATTTGCGTTAGCGTTTGCGTTTGACGTTTGTGCTTGCGGTAGCGTTTGCGGTAGCGTTAGTGCTTGCATTAGCGTTTTTTTGTTGTTGTTTTTCTTTTTTTGGAGAGGTTTTCGCTATAGGGCGGTGCACTCGCCAGAAAGACAGAGAGAGACAGAGAGATAGAAAGTGAGAAATCACCCCTCAGGGGGGGATGGCCACACTGCAATCCCTTGTCCTCCATTCTCCTCTCAGGATCTTAGGCACACACATACATGTGCCTGGCGTGAATTTTAAGTCACCAGGCCTGGGACTTGAACCGAAGTCAACTACATGGGAGTCCAGCGACATAGCCATTATGCTGGTCCTGCATTAGCGTTTTAAATTTATTTTTATTTTTTATTTATAAAAATGCATCTTCAGGTCTCTATGGACAAAAGGCATGGTTATTTCCAAATAGTCAACCCATTTAAAGAACAGAGAAGAGATTGCAGCATGGCCATCCCCTGCAGGGAGTGATTTTCCCCCTTTCTGTCTCTCTGGCAAGTGCATACATCCTATATAGCAAATATCTCTGAACAAAAAAGAAAAAGACAATGGAGAGAATGGAATGAGGCTTAAAAAGTATGAAGGGTCTCAGATCAAAGTACTTTGTTTTAGCCAGAGGAAAACATATCACAAAAATGGGGAGGAGGGTAATATGATGTTTCAATACATGTAAGTAATGTGTAAGCATCGAATTGGAGGAGTGGGGACATCACGTGGGCTGGTGGTTAAGGGAGATGGATTTCACAGGGCCAACCGAGCAATTAGAGTACCAGACAGGAGACTTGAAAAACACCTCAGGTAAGTGTGCGTGCATTCCTAAAATCGGGAAGGAGGGAGAAATGGAGGATAAAGGATTACAGTATGACCATTCCTCAGGAGAGACACTTTCTCCTTCTCCCTCTTGCCCTGTATCTCTGTCTCTATTTGATGAGTGTACACTCCCTCTGGCAAATTAAGAAAAACAAATTAGACTAATATATCCATCACCTCAAATATTTATCATTTTTTGGTGATATGAACATTCAAGATACTTTCTTCTACCTTTTTTGATTTAAAAATAAAAATAAAACAACGAAGAGAGGAAAAGAAGAAAGGAAAGAAAAGGAATTTGAGTGATATCTTTTTTTGTTTGTTTTTTGGAGCGATTTCTGCTGTAGGGTGCATGCACTCACTGTAGAGACAGAGACACAGAAGGTGAGAAATCACTGCCCCCCCACCCGGGGGCGGGGGGGATGATCACACTGCAATCCCTTCTCCTCCATTCCCCTTTTGGGATTTCGGGCATGCATGCACGTGCACCCAGTGTGAGATTTTAGCAGCCAGGTCCAGCACTCAAACCAGTCGACTATGTGGGAGTCCAGTGTCTTAACCACCATGCCACCTGCTAGTCTCGGATTGATATCTTTAAGAAATTTTGACTCTCCATAGTTCCACGAGACCACTCACACGTTTTTGTTTAATGTTTGTTCCTGGAGCATTTTAGCTTCTACTCCTATGGGGGGTGGTCTCTGTGTTAGAGGTCAAAGTCAATTTAATCCACATGATCTGCTCAACAGAAGTTTTATTTCACAAGTCTGATTGTGCGAAAAAGTAAACCGAGGGACCAGCAGATGGCATAATAGTTACATTGCTGGACTCCCATGCAATTGACTGCAGTTTGAGTCCCAGACCCAGTGGCTTAAAACTCATCCTGGGCACATAGGAGTGGTCTCCCAAATTCTGAGAATGGAGAAGAAGAGATTAAGATGTGGCCAGCTCCCCTGGGGGGGGATTTCTCGCTTTCTGTCTCTCTCCATATCTTTGCTGAACACACGCAGCCTATAGCAAAAATCTCTCTCTCTAAAAAAAAAAATAAATAAATAAATCTAGGAAAGAATGAGGGCAGAAGTCCCTACTCTGCCAGTTTTTCCTTAACCCTAAGTCAGCAGAGCATTAACCCTGAAGAATCTCTCCTCTGTGTTAACTACACAGACTGAGGACCAAAGGTGACTTGGTGGTTAAGGCAGCTGGATCCCACATGGCCAACCACGCAGTTCAAGTCCCGGAGCTGGTGGCTTGAAAAACACATCAGATGCATGTGCGTTCATGCCCAAAATCATGAGAGGAGAATGGAGAACATAGAATTGTGGTGTGACCGTCCCTCACAAGGGATACTTGCTATTTTTCTCTCTCTCTCCCCAGTGAGCACACGTGCCCTATAGAAAATGAGAGAGAGAGAGAGAGAGAGAGAGAGAGAGACCTCCCCCGCTATATAAAGCAGCATACCTGGAGGAGGAGGCAAGGTCATGTGTTTAGGCGAGTTATGGGAAGCACCTGAGGGATAATACACTTAGTAGTTAGTGGAGTTAAGCAGAGGTAGCGAAGTCCTGCTTCTCAGCCAGTAACACAGCTCGTGCAGGTCACTGGGCAAGCCCTCTGAATTTAAAGGAAAAGCTGATACTGGGACCAGCAGACGATGCAATGGTCATGTCACTGGACTCCCACATGGCTGACCGCAGTTCTAGTCCCAGGCCCAGAGGCCGAAATTCATGCTAAGAGCGTGTGTGTGTGTGCCCAAAATCCCAAGAGGAGAATGGAGGAGAAGGGATTGGGCGTGGTCATCCCCCCTGGTGGGGTGATTTCTCGCTTTCTGTCTTTCTGTCTCTCTGGTGACCACATGTGCCTTATGAAAAAAAAATCTCTCTTAAAAAAAAGAGAAAAAGTAATATTCCAGAGTCTAAATGTTAAATATATAGGGTCTTTGAAAGCTTGTGAAAAGTTAATATTATGGGGGCCAGCAGGTGGCAAGGTGGTTGAGGCCCTGGACTCCTACATGGATGACTGCGGTTCAAGTCTTGGCCCCAGTGGCCTGAAAAATCACAACAAATAAATAGATAAATAAATAAACAAAAAAGTTTAAAAAACAATATTTTTAAAAGAAGTAATATTATGAAAAAACTCCCTAAATTTCAAAATTTTTTTGTACCAGAATAAACTCATACTTTAATTCCATTTTTCTATGAACTACTTTTTTTGGTAAGTTACTTTTTTTTTTTTTAGGTCATTGTTATAGGGTGTGTGTGCTCACCAGAGAAAGACAGAGAGAAAGTGAGAAATCACCCCCACCCCAGAGGGGATGGCCACGCTGCAATCCCTCCTCCATTCTTCTCTTGGGATTTTGGGCACACACACACCCACCCAGCATGATTTTCAAGCTGCTGGATCTGGGGTTCTAACCATGGTCAGCCATGTGGGAGTCCAGCACCTTAACACCACGCCACCTACTGGAACCTACTTACTCTTTTTTAATTGCCAAAGGACACATGTACTCACCAGTGAGAGACAGAGAGAGAGGAAGGAGAGGGAGAAAGCACTGCTCAGTGGGGTGTGACCACACCACAGCCCCTTCTTCATGTGGGGCACACGCGTTTATCAAGCCATCAGGGCCAACGATCAAACCGCAGTCGGCCATGTGGGATTTGGCTCCCTTAACCAATCAGCTGTGAGGCCAGCCCAGTAATATAACTTAATTATCGGGGACCAGCAGTCAGCATAATGGCTACGTCGCTGGACTCCCACGTAGTCGACTGCAGTTTGAGTCCCGGACCCAGTGGCTTAAACTCACGCCGGATACGTGTGCATGAGTGCCCAAGATCCCAAGAGGAGAATGGAGGAGAAGGGATTGTGGCGTGGCCATCCCCTCTGTGGGGTGATTTCTCACCTTCTGTCTCTCTGTCTCTCTCTGTCTTTCGGGTGAGTGCACACGCCCTATAGCAAAAACCTCTCCAAAAAAATTATATATACGTATAACTGAATTATCTCGTCCGTACTTGGTTACTTACACCTCTCATTCTCTTACCTAGAAAAGGTGCTGAGGATTTTGCATTTTTTAAAATGTCAGTCTGAAAAGTGAAAACTACTTCTGTAACATTGGAGGTTTTTTAGATTTATTTATTTTATTTCATTTATTTATTTATTTACTTACTTATTTTTAATCCAAAGAGAAACAGAGAGAGAGAAAGTAAGAAAGGAAGCTGCCAGGTCCAGGATTCAAACCTCAGTTGGCCACGTGGGGAGTCCAGTGCCTTAACCACCACACCACCTGATGGCCTTCATTTGGTTCCTGTAGTCAAGAAAAGAGTCATTACCTCCCACGTAATCAGAATTCAAGAATCGAAACGAAGACAGCCTGGCCAGCCTGCAGCCGGGAGGCCGCGTTACCTGATCTCCAGGCACAGGACGCACTCGTTGGCGTAGGTGGTCATGTCGCTTCCACACACGGCCTGCAAGATGCGGGGACAGGCTGGGTACGTGCCGCTGTACTGGGAGCAGTTGGGCTAGGAAGGAAGGAGGAAGGGAGGGACTGGCCAGCGACCTAGGACACACCCTTCTCAAAACAGCTGAGGAGGGACGACGTCCCGAGTCTCCCGGATTTTCTAGAAACATCCACAATAAAATTATGACTGTACATCATTTCAGATGGCGTCAACAAGCTGGTAAGGAAGCTTTTTGTTTTGCTTGTTTGTTTGTTTGTTTTGAAAATTTTTAAGGCAGAAGACTTTTACTGTATGTATGTATGTATGTATGTATTTGTTTATTTATTTATGGTTTTTGCCATAGGGTACATATATTCGCCAAAGGGAGAGAGAAACAATGAGAGGAAAATTAAGAAATCACCCCCCCCCCCACAAAA
>NW_006203463.1:1573231-1587538 GCF_000334495.1 Tupaia belangeri chinensis | reverse complement strand
TTCCATTTTCCTCTCAGGATTTTGGGCATGCACACACATGTGTCTGGTGTGAGTTTCAAGCCTCCAGATCAGGGACTTGAACCGTGGTCAGCCATGTGGGAGTTCAATGCCTTAACTACCATGCCACCTGCTGATACCTTTATTTATTTAATTTCCCAGAGAGCAAGTGAGCTTACAGTGAGAGAGGGGGCAGTGAAAGAGAGGAGGGAAGTGAGGAAGCGCCCTCCTTGGGGAACAGTCATGCCCCAAACCCCTCTTCTCCATCTCACCCGCATTTTAGGATTCGGGACATGCATGCACACGTGCCTGGAGCGTTTTTAAAGCTGTGGGGTCCAGGACTTGAAGCCCACAATCAGCCCTGTGGGATCTAGCTGCTTTAACCACCACACCATCGTCTGGCCCAGGCAGAAGACTTTTAATGTCTCTCAGATCCTTGAAGGATCTGTCCAGCTGGAAGGCAATATTGGCATTATCATCTATATCCTGTCAGATTCTCATGGTCTCAAAGCTAGATTTGGCGAGGCCAGGAGGTGTTGTGGTGGTTGAGGGCACCAGACTCCCACATGGCTGACCATGGATCAAGTCCTGGACCTGGTGACTTGCTTTCTCACTTTCCTTCTGTCTCTTGCTCTGTCCCTCTCTGGTCAATTAAATAAATAAATAAAATTAAGTAAGATAATTCTTTAAAAAAAAAAATGTTAGGTTTGGTGGGACCAGCAGATGGCATAATGGTTACATCACTGGACTCCCACATAGTTGACAGTGGTTCAAGTCCCAGAGCTGGCAACTTAAAACTCATGCTGGGAGCATGTGTGTGCATGCCCCAAATCCCAAAGGGACAATGGAGGAGAAGAGATTGTGGTGTGACCATCCCCTTAGGGGGTGATTTCTCACTTTCTCTGTCTCTCCAATGAGCACATCCACCCTGTAGCAAAAATCTCTCAAACGAACAAACAGAAAGCAAAGTTAGGTTGGTGAGCTGCCATTGATCTCTTATGACATTCAGATCACTCACTTCCTAGATGTTAAAGTGCTGAGCTGAGATTGTATCAAAAACACTTTCCACTCTTATCAGTAAAGTCAAATCATTTCATAAGGGCCAGCCAGTGGTGTGGTGATTAAGGCAGTTGGATCCCACATGGTCGGCTCCGCAGTCAGTCTGGACATGGCGGCCGGAAAAACATACGTTTGTGCCCCGAATCCTGAGAGGAGAAGGGAGCCCAGTGCCCTCACCATGCTGGTCCCAGACAACATTCTTCTTTTTTTTTTTTTTAAGAATTATTTTATTGAACTTTATTTATTTATTTTAATTTGACAAGAGAGAGAATGAGAGAGAAGAGAAAGCAAGCCACCAGGTCCAGGACTCAAACCATGGTCGGCCATGTGGGACTCCAGCATCCTTAATCACCATGCCACCTGCCGGCTCCCCCATGGACAACATTCTTAAGAGGACAATACTTTCGAAACTGATCTCCAGTTTCAACGCAATCCCTATCTAAATCCCTGCTCGTTTTTGTTTTGTTTTGTTGGCACAAAAGCTGACAAACTGATCATGCAGTTCAGGTGGAAATATAAGAGACTCTGAATTGGCAAAAACAATCCTAAAAAAAGAGAAAAAGTTAGAGGAGTCACTTGATTATTTTAAAACTTACTCCAAAGGTAGAATAATCAAAATAGCATGATATTGCCAGAGGGTGACGTGATGGTTAAGGTGCTGGAGTCCCACATGGCCAACCATGGTTCAAATCCCAGACCCTCCATGTGCATATATACTAAAATCCCAGGAAGAGAATGGAGGAGAAGGGACTGCAATGTGGCTATCTCAGCTTGGGGGTGGATTTCTCATTTCATGTCTCTCTCTATCTCTGTCTCTGTCTCTCTGGCGAGTGCACATGCCCTCGAGAAAAAAATCTCTTAGAAAAAAATATAAATAATAAATAAGCAGCCCAAGAAGCTAGCCTGCTCTAAGACAAACCCGTAGGACCCAGGCTGCTGTCTCTAACGACAGGCAACCATGAACTGCCCCTGCTTTTTATTTATTTATTTATTTATTTATTTATTTATTTATTTAGAGATTTCCAGTTTAGGACCACACAGAGAAGGCTAGGTATATCCCACGACCTCTCACTCAGACGCCTCCAGCTTCCCCCCAGCGGGCTCCAAGCAGGGCACACGGAAGCCTTTCCTTTTCCTACATTTCCCACTCCTTTGCCCGCCTGTGCTTCTTTGCCAAGCAAGGGGACTCCCTTGCTCCAGTCCGCTCCGCGTAAATCGCCTCTGCCTGTTCTTCCTTGGTCTTTGATCACACCCACATCGGTTCATTGGATCAAGGACATCAAAGGTCGCGACCAAGCATGACTGTTACTGTTAGCCCAAGGGCCTTTCGAGTCATTACAGGAGATATTAACAAACAGAGCCCTACTGAGATATTTGTAACTAAAATGTATCTGTAACAACGTCTTGGGGCCAGCCCTGTAGCCTAGTATTTAAGAAATTGGGTCTCATGTGGTGGACTGTGGTTCAAATCCCAACTCCAGCAACTTGAAAAAATACATCAGAGGTGTAGTGTGTGTGCCCAAAACCCATTCAGGATGGAAGAATGGAGAAGTGTGACCATGCCCCACTGGGGGATGCTTTCTCCTTCTCTCTCTCTCTCTCTAGTGGGCACACGTGCTCTCTGGCAATTAAAACAATCAAAAGTTTGGGGGCTGGGAGGTGGTTCAAGCTCTGAACCCAGCAGCTTGAGAAGTACCCTGGGAGCGTGCATGCATACTGAGAAGACTCCTGATTGAATGGCGATAGGGAGGAGAAGCGGTTGTGGCATAATCATTCCCCTTTGGGGCCTGGTATCTGCTCTCTCTCCCCTTCCTTGTCTCTCTGCATCCCCCTAGCAGGTGCATGCATCCCCTGGCCAAAAAAAAAAAAAAAAAAAAGGAAGGACATCAGGTATATGGTGGTCAAGATGCTGGACCCTATGTGGCCTACTCTGTGGTTCAAGTTCAAGTCCTGGACCTGGAGGCCTGAAAAACACTGGGCACATGTACATGAAGCAAGTGCATGCATCCTCTGTCAAAAAAAAAAAAAAAAAAGGGAAATAAATGGGACTAGTACCAGTAGATGGTGTAATGGTTATGTCGCTGGGCTCCTACGTAGCCTACCATGATTAGAGTCCCAGAGCTGGCAGCCTCGAACTCATGCTGGGTGTGTGTGCATGCCCAAGGTCCTGAGAGGAGAATGGAGGAGAAGGGATGGCAGCATGGCCATCCCCCTTGGGAGATGATTTCTCACTTTCTGTGTCTCTGCTGCTCTCTGTCTCTCCGGCAAATGCACATGGCCTACAGTAAAAATCTCTCTTAAAAAAAAAAGGAAAAAGATTATACACCGTATCTAAGTAGGATTAATCCCAGGGATACAAGGATGGTTCAACGTATGCAAAACAATAAATGTATTGAAATACATTATAACAACAGAAGGAAAGACAAAAATGATATGCTCATGTCAAGCGATGCAGAAAAAAATTTGGTAAAGTGCGACATTCCTTTTTTTTAAAAAAGAATTGTTTAATTTTATTTATTATTGTTATTATTTTAATTTACTAATGTGTGTGTGCACTCACCAGAGAGAGACAGAGAGAGAGAGAGAGAGAGAGGGAAAGTGAGAAAGCAAGCTGCCAGGTCTGGGACTCAAAACACAGTCAGCCATGTGGAAGTTCAATGCCTTAACCACCCAACCTGGTCCCACATTTCTTTATTATTAAGACTTAACGAAATAGGTATAGAAGGTACATTTCTATTTTTTTCTGTCTAGAAATGATCAATGAATTAGGTAAAGTTACAGGGTACAAAATCAACATACAAAAATCTATAGCATTTTTATACACCAGCAATGAACAGACTGAGCCAGAATTGAAGAAAACAATCCCCTTTACAAGAGCTACACACACGGGACCAGCAGTTAGCGTAATGGCTATGTCACTGAACTCCCATGTAGTCGATGGCAGTTTGAGTCCTGGACCCGGTGGCTTAAACTCACGCCAGGCGTGTGTGCGTTTGTGCCCAAGATCCTGAGAGGAGAATGAAGGAGATGGGATTGCGGCATGGCCATCTCCCCTGGAGGGTGATCTCTCTCTGGTGACTCATGCACCCTGTGGCAAAACCTCTCAAAAAAAAAAAAAAAAAAAAAAAAGAGCTACACACACACACACACACACACACACAAATACTAGGAATAAATATAACTAAAGGGGTAAAATATATCTACAATTAAATTATAGAAACCTGGGACCAACAGATGGCATAATGGTTACACTATTGGACTTGCACATAGTTGACCATGGTTCAAGTCCTAGACCCAGCAACTTCAAACTCACGCCAGGTGTGAGTGTGTGCGTGTCCAAATCCTGAGAGGAGGAGAATGGAGAAGAAGGGGTCGCAGCATGGCCATCACCCCCCGGGGGTGATTTCTCACTTTCTGTCTCTCTCTGTCTGGCTAGTGCACGTGCCCTATAGCAAAAAAATCTCTCTTAAAAAAATTACAGAAAGCTGAAGAAAAAAATACAAAAAAAAAAAAAAGAAAAACAGTAAAGACACCCCTTGTTCTTGGAAGAATCTATATAATTAAAATGTTGATATCACCCACATTAATTAATAAATTCAATGTAATCCCTGTGACAGTCTTCATGGAAATAGAAAAACTGAATCATAAATTTGTCTGGATTCACAAAAGATCCTATATCACCAAGGCAATATTTTTCAAAACTATAAAGTTGAAGGCCAATCCCATAGCCAAGTGGTTAAGAAATTCAGATCTCATGTGGCTGACGCCAGTTTGAATACGGATCCAGAAAAAAAAAAAAAAGCTTGTCTGGGTGACGTGAAAAGCCTGCGAGTATGTGCGCATGCATGCCCAAATCCCAGCAGGAAGGAGAAGTGGAGAGCAAGGGATTCTGGCATGGCTGTGCCCTCTTGGGGGGGGGTTCTCTCTGCCTCTCACAAGCACACACACCCTCTGACAAATGAAAAGTAAAAATAAATGCATTTGGAGACATCTCACAAGCAAAATTCAAAATACATTATAAATCCATAATAATCAAAACCGCATGGTACTAATACCCAAATAGACACATAGACCAATGAAACAGAATAGAGGATCCAGAAATATATTTAACAATACAAGGCCAATTGATCTTTCATCAAGATCCCAAGACAATTCAGTGGTGAAAAAGCAAGCAAACAAATAAAAATGCTCTTCAGCAATGGGGAAACTGAATATCGACCTGCAGAAAATTGGAACTAGATTTCCTAAATCTCACCATTAACAAAAATCAATTCAAAACACATTAAAGATTTAAATATAAAGTCCTAAATTATAAACTACCTGTGGAAAGCACAGGGGGTGTGAGTTTAAGCCACCGGGTCCAGGACTTGAACAGTGGTCAACTACATGGAAATCCAGCCATTATGTCAACTGTTGGTCCTGGCAAAGATTTCTTAAATAAGATCCCTAAAGCACAGGAAACAACACCCAAAAACAGACAAATGGAATTACATCAAACTAAGAAGCTTCTACACAGCATTGGAAACAATAAATAAAGAGACACAGAATGGCAGAAAATATTTGCGAACTATACTTCAGATAAGGGATTTATAACCAGAATATATCAAGAACTCAAAGAGCTCACTCACAAAAAATCCCTAATAATTCAATTTTTAAATGGGCAGTTGAGCCAGTCCTATGACCTAGTGGCTAAGGGAGCTGAATCCCACATGGTCAACCCACATTCTTTGTCTGGAAGACCCCATGTCACCATGAATTCAAACCATTCATAGGTTGAACTCTGGCCACAGTAGCTTGAAAAACATGCGGGGCACATTAAGATGTGTGCCCCCAATCTCCAAAAGATGGAGAAATGGAGAAGAGATTGTGACGCGACTATGCCCCAATGCATATGCTTTGTTCCTCTCTCTCTCTTTCTCTCTCTCTCTCTGGCAAATGTATGTGCCCACTAGTGAATGAAAATAAATAAGCAAAAAGTACATAAAAATAAAAATGAACAATCAATCTGAACAGACAACTCTCAGAGAAAGGCATACAAATGGTTAAAAGCACATAAAAAAAATTCAACATTTCTTATCAAGAAATGCAAACCAAAACTGCAAGGAATCACCTACACCCCCGCTCAGAATGACTATGATGAAAACAAACAGAAAACAAAAACAAAAGACAAGAGCTAATGAGGTTGTGGAGAAAAGGAAACCCTCCTGCACTCCTGATAGGAATATAAATTAGTATGGCCACTATAGAAAACAATGTGGAGGTTCCTCAAAAATTTATCATAGAGGGGCCGGCAAATGGCATAATGGTCAAAGTACTGGATTCCCACATGGCCAACTTCGGCTCAAGTCCCACGCCTGGTAGCTTGTCTTCTCACTTTTCCTCTCACTGTCTCCCCTCTATTTCACTCTGATCAAATTAAAAAATAATGACAAAATTAAATAAAATAATTATTTTTAAATAAAATTACCATATGACCCAGTAGTCCCACTCTTGAGTAAATACCCAAGGACAGGAAATCATCCTGTCAGAGAGACATTTTCACATCCATTTGTTTTCTTTTTTGAGAGATTTTTGTTATAGGGTGTGTGCGCTCACTGGAGAGACAGAGAGAAACAGACAGAAAGTGAGAAATCACCCCCCAGGAGGATGGCCACACTGCAACGCTTCTTCATTCTCCTCTTGGGAGTTTGGGCATGTACCCACACACGCCCAGTGTGAGTTTTAAGCTGCTGGGTCTAGGACTCGAACCGTGGTTAACTACCTGGGAGTCCATTAGGCCATCTGCTGGTTCTTCACATCCATGTTTATTGCAGTATTATTCACAAGAGCATGAACATGGAGTCAATCTAAGTACCAAACAACTAATTACTTGATTAAGAAAATGTCCTGGGGCCATCAGGTTGTGTGGCGATTAAAGTTGCTGGACTCCCACATGGCCAACCACAGTTTGAGTCCTGAACCTGGTGGCTTGCTTTCTCACTTTCCTTCTCTATCTCCGTCTCTCTCTCACTGTATCCCTCTCTGGTCAAATTTAGATAAATAAATAAAGTTAAATAAAATAATTCTTTTTAAAAAAGTACCACATATACACAATGGAATGCTACTCAGCCAAAAAGATCAATGAGATCCTGTCATTTGTCACAAAATGGACAATTCTAGAAGATATAAGGCTAAGTAAAATTAACCAAGCCATGAAGGACAAGCACTGTATGTCTCCACTTAACACACACTGAATGTTCACACCGTAAGTCTCCACGTAACACACGCTGAATGTTCACACTGTATGTCTCCACGTAACACATGCTGAATGTTCACACCGTATGTCTCCACTTAACACACGCTGAATATTCACACCGTATGTCTCCACTTAACACACACTGAATGTTCACACCGTAAGTCTCCACGTAACACACGCTGAATGTTCACACTGTATGTCTCCACGTAACACATGCTGAATGTTCACACCGTATGTCTCCACTTAACACACGCTGAATATTCACACCGTATGTCTCCACTTAACACACACTGAATGTTCACACCGTAAGTCTCCACGTAACACACGCTGAATGTTCACACTGTATGTCTCCACGTAACACATGCTGAATGTTCACACCGTATGTCTCCACTTAACACACGCTGAATATTCACACCGTATGTCTCCACTTAACACACACTGAAGTTCACACTGTATGTCTCCACTCAACACACACTGAATGTTCACACTGTATGGCGGAAATGGAAAGACTGAGGGTGGATCATGGCATCAAGGCCCTATTGGAAGTGCTCTCGCTCTTTCTCTCAGAAGAGATAAAAGTACAATAAAAACCTGGTGGAGTGGGGCCCACCTGAGATCTCAGATACTCAGGAGGCTGAGACAGAACAATCACAACATAGTGAGACCCTTTCTAAAAATTAAATAAAAATAAATGGATAAGACACTGATAAAGAGGAACGTGAAACCAAAGGAGTTTTCATAACAATAATAATAATAAGAAGAAGATTCCTAACCCCAAGGAGGTAATCATTCATTTGAAAAATTATATTAACTCCAACCATTTCAGTGTCATCACAGAACTAAGGCCAGTAAGCCATCTCCTGAGAATAAGCTTTGTGCTAAGAGCTGTTAGTGGAGCTAAGCTACATTTGGCCGTGTGCACTGCCATCTAGTGGAAATGGATTGACATAACTAGTGCCTCGTTTATATGAGTGGATTTCAAAAGTTTGTGGAAATAAGAAATCAAAGTACAAGTCTACTTTGAAGCAAAACTGTTTTTTTGTTGTTGAGAGGTTTTTGCTATAGGGCACGTGGGCTTGCCAGAAAGACAGAGAGACAGAAAGTGAGAAATCCCCCCCCCCCCCCGGGAGGATGGCCACGCCACAATCCCTTCTCCTCCATTCTCCTCTTGAAATCTTGGGCATGCATGCACACGTGCCTGGCGTAAGTTTAAGCCACCGGGTCCGGGACTCGAACCGTAGTCGACTACATGGGAGTCCAGCGACATAACCATTACGCTAACTGCTAGTCCCATGACTTCCTCATTTAAACTGCTAGTGAACAGATTGCTCCCACACCCATGGGGTGACTAGTAACTGCTGGTGTCGTTTCACTGTTCATGCAAGTTCAGCGTGCTCCCAGTCAGACCTTACACAGGAAGGTAACCTGTTATTATGTCCATGTTGCTCCAAATCCTGAGAACACTGGTTCCTAAAGTGTTCAGGATTTATACGAAGAGTAGAGGACAGTGACACAGACGAGGAGGTAATGTGCAGACAGAGGCAGACAGAGGAGTACCCTGTCCACTGGGCAGTGTTCTAGACAGCTAACACGTACGTTCCTGAAGGGTCCTCGGGGACAGAACCCGAACTGAAACTCTAATTCTAGCTCTAACCCTAGCCCGAACCCTAACCCCAACCCTAACCCAGACATAGACTGAGCCATGGCCCCCCTTGTCTAACCTTATTCAAAACTTAGCCCTAACTCCAAACCTAGCCCTGACCCTAGTCCTAACCATAGTTCTAACTGTAATAACGCCCCAAAACGTAACTTCAGTGAGTTGGACTAATTTTTTCTATTGGGCAAACAGTATCACTAGCATATAAGTACCTCTGATGTTCGTGTGCCACCGTACTCGCCACACAGTGCCCCAGAGAAGGACCTAATTGATCCTCATCTCTGTGTTCAGGCCTGTCTCTGTCAAACTCTAGGACCTCCGGTGTGACACACAAAACCAGACCCAGAACCAGCCGGGTGATGTGGTGGTTAAGGTGCTGGATCCCATATGGCCAATTGTGTGGTTTGAGTCCCAGATCTGGCAGTTGAAAAACATGTCAGCCGTGTGTGCATGCATACCCCAAATCCTGAGAGGGTGAGTGAAGGAGAAGGGATTGCAGCATGGTTAGACTGGCGGTGGTGGTGGGGGCTGCTTTCTCACTTACCCTTCCTCTCTCTCTCTCTCTGGTGAGGACATACGTTTTACAACAAATTAAAAGGGGGAGCAGCAGATGGTGATCCCACAGAGTCATTCTAGGCACATTTGTATGCCCAAAACCCCAAGGGGAGATTGAAGGAGAAAGGACTGCTGCATGGCCATCTTCCTAGTGGGTGATTTCTCCCCTTCCTTGTCTCTCTCCCACTATCCATGCACGGCAATTCTCTGCCTCTGTTTCCTCGTCAAAATATCTTTCCCTGCAAAGCTTCACTTTCCCTCTAATTAATCTCTAGACACTTGTGTGCAGACCCATATGCATATATGCACACATCAAGGTCCTTCAAGATCAGCTCCAATACTGCCTTCTCCAGAAAGTTTTATCTTTTGGGGACCAGCAGATGGCATAATGGTTACATTGCTGGACTCCCATATAATCGACCACGGTTCAAGTCCTGGACCTAGTGGCTTAAAACTTACACCGGGTATGTATGTACATGTGCCCAAAATACCAAGAGGAGAATGGAGGAGAAGGGATTGGCCATTCCCCTGGGGGCTGAATTCTTGTTTTCTGTCTCTCTGTTTCTCTAGCGAGCACACATGCCCTATAGCAAATGTCTCTCCAGAAAAAAATAAGTCTTGCCTTTGGGTTGAGCTCACCTTTCTACAGTCTCTACCTTCAAACAACTCTATCATAGTACTGACACAACCAGCCTTCATTGTTTTTTTTGTGTGTTTGTTTTTGTTTTTTTGAGAAAGACTTTTGCTATAAGAGTGCGTGCGCTCACCAAAAAGAGACAGAGAGACAGAAAGCAAGAAATCACCCACTGGGGGTATGGCCACACCACAGTCCCTTCTCTTCCAATCTCCTCCTGGGACCTTGGTCACACATGCAGACACACCCAGCATGATTTTGAAGCCACCAGGTCCAGGGCTCGAACTGTGGTCGGCCGTGTGGGAGTCCAGCAACATCACCACTATGCCATCTGCTGGTCCCACACCCCTGTACTTGTACATCCACTTACTATGTCCTGAGCTCACCTCTTCAATGGCCATTTCCACAGCCAGGAATTTGCCCTTGCATTTAGGTTACAGCTGAAGAAATCGATGGCAGTGATGCCTAATTTTTTCAGCTAAATGTGATGGAAGCCTTATTTGAAATAAAAGGGATCTTTTGTGATCCTCAGAAATCACACTCTGACTACAGTGTTTTCTTTTATTCCTTGCAATATTTGCTGAAAATGTTCTGTAGTTTAGTTAGGTGCTAAAATGATCTAGTTGTGATATATAAAATAGTCCCTTATTTTTGTCATTTAATCGATAGTGGGCATAAAATAATTGTACAGAAAAGTTCGGCGTGCTCTCCGAGGGCAGAATGCTTATCAATAGTGCACAGGAAATAGAGCCCTGCTCAAATCCCAACCAATTCGTTCTTTCACCAAAGGACATGGAAAAAAAAAACAAAAAAACCCAAACACAACTTTTTCTTTCTCTTAATAGGGTAGAGAACAAAAGGGACAAAATGAAGCTTTGAAATGAAAACACAGAGCACCCAACCTACAGAACACTGAGCGAGCAGACTAAGCAGTGCTACCTGCGAGGAGAAGAACCTGGCAGGGGAGATACCAGGCTCACGAAGGTGGTTTTCCCGGGATGAGGCTGGCCCATCGCACTCCAGATGTGCCGATTCCTGCCATTTCCCCAAATGTGGGAAACTCAACCGCATCGTTTGTGGTAGTGGGGGACTGTGTTCGTATTCTCCTGTGTTTAAAAAAAAAGAACTACGTACCTCCAAGCACAAAGTACCTTACCCAAAACAGATAAACATTATATTTAAAGGCAACTTCGGGGTTGGCAGGTGGCATGGTGGTTAAGGTGCTGGACTCCCACATGGCCGACTCTGGTTCAAGGCTGGGTAGCTTGCTTTCTCCCTTTCTCTCTCTCTGTCTGCCTGTATCTGGTGAGCAGGTGTGCCCTGTAGTAAATTAAAAATATTAATAAATAAAATAATTAAAAAAATAAAGGCAACTTCATGCAAGTGGGTCAGCAAAGGCTAAAAGATTTCAAATAGTAACACATCCCCGATCCAAAGAAGCAAGGTCCTAACGGACAGCTGCAGCTCAAGAAGAGCTTGGCACACACAGGGCAGGGTGGGGTACCTGGAGCAGATCCCAGCCAGCACGCAGACCAGCGAGGAAGAGCCAGAAATGACAACCATAGTGCACCTAGGTTATGGCACAGCCTTGGGAGCTGCATACACAGAGCTCTCGCTTCCGGAGTGGATTTAGTTCATCTTTGCCAGCTTCTTAAAATCTCCAACTGGGGCTGGCAGATGGCATAGTAATTAAGGTGCTGGACTCCCATGTGGTCAGCCGTGGTTTGAGTCCCGAACCCGGCGGCTTGAAGCTCACACCAGGCGTGTGTGCCTGTGTGCCCCAAATTCCAAGAGAACAGAGAAGAAGGGATTATGATGTGGCTGCCCCCTGGGGGGTGAATTCTCGCTGTCTCTCTGTCTCTTTCTATCTCTTTGGCACGTGCAGGCACCTATAGCAAAAATCTCTGGGAAAAAAATCCATCTCAAACTAACAATCTCTAGGGCTGGCAGGTGGTGTGGTGGTTAAAGGAGCTGGACTCCCACATGGCCGACTCTGGTTCAAGACCTGGTGGCTTCCCTTCTCACTTTCCCTCTCTCCCTCTGTCTCTCTCTGGTCAAATTGGAAAATAATAATAATAATAAATAAAGTTAAATAAATTTAAAAAAAGGGAACCAGCAGTTAGCGTAATGGCTATGTCGCTGGACTCCCACATAGTTGACCGCTGTTCACGTCCCGGACCCGGTGGCTTAAAACTCACGCCGGGCGCGTGTGCGTGCGTGCCCAAGATGGAGGAGAAGGGATTGCGGCGTGACCATCCCCCCTGGGGGGGTGATTTCTCGCTTTCTGTCTCTCTATGTCTCTGTCTGTCTGGCGAGCGCACGCTCACTATAGCAAAAACCTCTCAAAAAAAAAAAAAAAAAAAACAAAACTAAAAATCTCTTCTGTTGACTGATGTACGTAAAATTCAGAGTGGACAAAATTACAGTTGTTCAGAAAACCTATTTCATCCAGATGGTGACATGGTACATCTCTCTAGAACATTCCCTGGCTGGGTGGGAGAATTGTGACCCCATGAGAAAGTCATCTGGCTGTTAAATTTGTCGCCTTCAACCTCAGTGAGATTATGACATCAGATATAAAGGGCCAGTGTCCCCTCCCCTCCCCCCCTCCCCTCTCCTCCTCTCCCCTCCTTCCCTCTTCCACCTTTCTGCTGTCTTTTCTCACTTCTTTCTCAAGTGACAGTCGCTGTGCTGAGGCTGTAAAGCTAAATACGTCTCGCTCCTTTCCTTCCAGAAGCATAGCTTACACAGGGGCAGACAAATACACCACGGTGAGGAAGCCGCAGCAGTGCTGACCTGGCCGAAAGGTAGACTGAGACATCATAAAGAAGGGAGTGGTGAGCTCTGAGGGCTTGGCGGCCTTAGGGAAACCTTGTCAGCTCGTGCTGGGTTGAAATGTATTTAAAGCGCAACTGTAGAGAAGTTCTTTTATCTCCTGGAAGTTAGCAGTGTTAATTATTTCGGCAAGCTTGTTGAATAAACTGTACTCAGAAAAGGCGCTCAATTTGTGGCGGTGGACTAGTGCTCTCGGAATCAAGCCTTGGCCCCAACCAAACTGTGAACCAAAAACTGGAGCAAAGGGCAAGGTTTGCTCAATCCCGAGTCTAGCCAGCGTGTTAAAACGGCACCAAAGCGTACCAGAACCGCACGGTGTCTGAGGGATCATCGGTCCATGATTGTCACTCAGATGAAAGAAGTGCGTCTCAGAGTTTTAAAAAACATATAGCAGTTACATCACTGGACTCCCACAGGCTGACACGGTTCGAGTTCCAGATCCGGTGGCTTGAAATTCTTGCCAGGTGCATGTGCGTGCATGCCCAAGATCCCAGGAGGAGAATGGAAGAGAAGGGATCGCGGTGTGCCATCTTCCTGGGAGGGCGGCTTCTCACTTTCCCTCTCACTGTCTCTGTCTCTCTCTCCCCAGTTGAGCTCACACACCCTACAGCAAAAACGACTAAAAAAAAAGAAATAAAGGAAAAACACCTTATATAAGATTGGCCCAGCTCATGGTTTGATGGGTAAGGCAGCTGGATTCCACACGACCAACTGTGTGGTTCAAATCCTGGATCTAGCGGCTTGAAGAAAAAAACAGAGCACATATACACGCATGCCCCAAATCCCAAATGGAGGAGAAACGAGAGAGGGATAATAGCTGACCATCCCCCCGTCCTTGTCTCTTTTGTCTCTGTCTGGTAAGTGCATGTGCCATCTGGCAAAAATTTACAGAAAACACCAGCACCTCATATGGAGTCATGTGATTCACTAGTGGGCAGAGATGAAGCAAATGTCTGTGTTCCACTTTATCGCTCTTTCAGCTGCTCCCAAAAGTTCTCTAGTTGGTAATACCCTAAAATTCACATTGGGACAAAATTAGAACAGCACGATATTCCCAAAGAGAATCTTATCTGATATTTTCTTTCATAAAGGATGTATAAATAGTAGGCTTATCAACCCTTAAACAGAATCTCTGCCATACTGCATGCCGTACTCGGAACTCGCAGGCTCTTCTTTCAGTCAGCAGCATAATTTGTAGTCCAGGATCTTGCTTTCTCAAACTGATGGCTATCTAGCACCCATCAAGGTCCGGCTGGGGCAGGCTGGCGGCACAGTGGTAATGCAACTGGACCCAAATGGGGAGGGCCCTGGGTTCATGTCCTGGGCCCTCCTCGA
>NW_006203463.1:1571929-1573212 GCF_000334495.1 Tupaia belangeri chinensis | reverse complement strand
GATCTGGGCCAGCTGGGATTGGGAGTGGGCTGTGGCAGGAAGACCTTACTGAGCTGTGTCTTGCTCTACTCCCACTCCCCCAACTCTCTATCTCTCTCAGGGAAAAATAAATAAATACATTTAATTAAAACAGAAGTCTGCAAAGCAGAACATCATTAAGGACACTAGGAAGATATCCACCTATTCCGACTGGTGTGGAAGTTCTAGGCCTGTCTGAGGCAACTTCACCTGAGTACTGAGAAACGGAGCATCAATTATCCCAAGATTACTTCTCTATTTTCTAACAACAACGACAACAATTAAAGACCTCTTTCATCTCTATGGTTCTGTATGCTTTGGTAAAGGATATATGTATTTTAGAGTTGGTGCCAGGATCATCTTTGCAGTCAAAGAACTGGCATGCCTACTTAAACAATCAAGTAACCATAATCCTAAAACTTATTTTTCCTTTCTTCGCAAAGCCCAGAAATAAATGTAAAATGAGGCACAATCCGAGTACAAAGGCATCAATTTGGGGCCTATTTGTTTTTTATACTAAAAATATTTTTAATCTAACAATGATTATTTTTCCAAAGCTTTGATCATAAGCTATCTGAAATTTTTTTTTCAAAAGTGGTACAGGTAAATAATGAATAGATCCATGAAACATTTTGAGTTACAAAGTGGAAGATCTATGCTTCTTTGTTATTAGTCAACAGTAAAGGTCCCGTAATGAACAGCACATGCTGAGCTCTCGGGAAACCAAGACATGCCCAGAACCGCTGCAGGCCTGAAGGGTGTTCAGTTTAGCTGTGGAGCCAGAGCACATGCAGAAATATAACATCAGCTAGCATATACTAAGTCCTTTTATTTTGTATTTTATTTTAATTTTTAGGGTTTTTGCCCTAGGATGCATGTGCTTGCTGGAGACAGAGAGAGAGAAAGTGAGGAACCATCCCCTGGAAGGGACAGTCATGCTGCAATCCCTTCTTGTCCATTCTCCCCTACGGATTTTGGGTATGTGTACACACACACCCAGCACGATTTTCAAGTCACCAGGTCTGAGACTTGAATCGTGATCAGCCATGTGGGAGTCCAACGCCTTAAACACCATGCCACTTCCTGGCCCCTTTGTCAAGGTGATTTTGAAGAGCCATTCTATCCTAAGACTTCATAAGCCTAATTATTAAATTAGCAATATAGACATTTAGTCAAAGCATATTCTGTTTTGAGTAAGCAGCTTAAATTTTGGTATTTTGATTAACACTTTCCTGAGGGTGGTAAAGTTTTTTTTTTTTTTTTGA
>NW_006203463.1:1569737-1571102 GCF_000334495.1 Tupaia belangeri chinensis | reverse complement strand
AGCATGATTTTCAAGCCACTGGGTCTGGAACACCAACCGGAGTCAGCCATATGGCATCCAGCACTTAAACCACCACTCCACCCGCTAGCACTACCAAGGTTTTTATTCTAACATTTCGTTGAATGATTTGCTCAACCATTACCCTATTGTTGGAGATTTAGATCATATCCAACCTTGTTTTGGGGTAATACTGTGCTCTACATTCCTGGTAATAGTGAGTACTTATGCAGTACTTACAAGAGGACTTCAAGAAGTTTCTGGGAAATGGAATTTATGCAGTTTACCTTGGTGCAAAAAAAAGAGAGAAATCCATAATTTTCTTGTAATACATTTTCTATGAACTTTGTGAAGACCGCCTCATATGTGCCATGCACTGTGTTAAGTACTTTACATGAATTATCTTATTTAGTCTGATAATAATCCTATGAATTAAAAACTTTTTTTTTTCAACAGATGATGAAACTGAGGACTACAGACTAAGGTTCTCATAGCAAGGAAAAAGATCTAACATCCAATTTGTTTGAAAAAGAAACTATTCCAATTTGGTTTTCTTTAGTGAATAATGAGACTATTCAAAGACTCTAATAACCTATTGAAATATGCAATTATTGGGCTCCAAAATAAGAAACCTGTGAGGTTTTCTTCTTTTTTTTATTTTTGAAGGAAGATACCTAATATCTATTCAGTTGGGGGAGTTTCTGAAACTTTAGTAATTTTTCATTCTGCTACAATAACGTGTACACTTGCAGCCTTGATTCTGAGGTCTGCAAAAAAATTACTAGGCACGCAGGCTCCAGAAACCAGCCTTTTATTTTCATTAGTGGACTGTAAAACCTGGTAATGAAAAGAAATAGAAATGAGAAGTGGTGAAATTCTGAATCTTGAGGGTATTTGGTTATGGAAGCCGGGTTGTTAAATTAGCCGGCCAGCAGTTCTGCTTTAATGAGCAGACAGGACGACCTGCGATCGGCCCATCACTCAGGGTATGTACTGAGAGCTTGGGGCTGAGTGCAGAATGACGGTTGCAATGGTTAGCTTCTTAAGTGAATCGACTGTCACCGTGGCTGGACACACTATGAACTATCAATCAGACAACTCAGAATTAAATGAAACTTTCTAGTGCTCAACAACTCTTATATCTGTAGATATACAGATAAACACACACACACACACACACACACACACACACACACACACTGAACCTTCCCCCCAGACCAGAGGGACTAACTACTTTCTACTTTTTTTTTTACTATAGTGCGCAAGCGCTAGCCAGACAGACAGAGAGACAACAGAGAGAGACAGTGAGACAGAAAGCGAGAAATCACCCCCCAGGGGAGATGGTCACGCTGCAATCCCTTCTCCTCC
>NW_006203463.1:1569010-1569716 GCF_000334495.1 Tupaia belangeri chinensis | reverse complement strand
CCCACGTGCCCGGCGTGAGTGTCCAGTGACATAGCCATTACACTAATTGTTGGTCCCCCGGGACTAACTACTTCTAACTAACTTGTGAACATCCTGAAGCCCAAAGCTGGCTGACTTGGCCACCCACGGGGGCGGGGTGGGGTGGACATGGCAAAGGACAGGAATAGGACTGGGGAAATTTCAGACACAGGGGTTCTCCGCCAGCTGTCCTATGTCCTGCAAGAAGAATGAGAGGCTTGGTTGGTGAAAGACTAAAGGGGTCAACTTGGACTCTGGGGAGGCCTAACAAGAAACTTCTAGGGAGAGTCAGCTTTTTATTTTCTAGACAGGCAGACCCGCGTGTCCCTGAGAGCACTGGCGGGTTGGAACGTTCTAGGACTCCTTCCTTCCAGCCGCCCCGCCTCTGGCCCTCGGGGGTTCGCGCGGCCGCCATCCGGGGTCTCGGCGCCCTCCGGCTCCCGTGAGCGCTCCGAGTCTCAGTGTCTTTGGCGCCTTCGCCCTCGGCCACCAGGAGCAGCAGCAGCAGCAGTAGCACGAGAAAGACGAGGAGGAAGACCAGTAGGAACAGCGGCGCCATGGCCGGGCGCAGGGCGCGGGGCGCGGGCGTTGCCAGGACGCGGCGGCCGACGTCCCTGGCAGCAGGCCCGCCCACGTCAAGGTTTGTTTAATAATCGCCGGGTATTTATCGCCGGGGCCTGGGGGCAGC
>NW_006203463.1:1556759-1568895 GCF_000334495.1 Tupaia belangeri chinensis | reverse complement strand
GCGCCCTCGGAGCCGCCCCGGAACGCCCCCCCCCCCTGCCCCAGCACCCGCGGTTCTGCGGAGGCCGCCGCCTTCCCCTCCACGTCTCCATCTGCCGGACCCGGGCCGAGCCGGACATCGAGCGATGGCGGAAAACCTAAAGAAACTGATCACCAGCGAATCTTTCAGATCCTTGCAGGAGAGGCTAGATCCCTGGCTCAGGGAGTACAACGTGAGTCGGTGGGGCCCCGGGCTCGCCCTCCCGAGCTCCTGCACGCCCCGGCGGCTCCTCGGGGATTTGCAGATGTCCCCAGGGGACCTCAGCCCCCAACCTGGCTCGGGGGGAAGGGCGCGTGCCCTGGGGCCGGTTCTCTGCGGAGCGCGGGGCTTGCCGGCTGGAGAGCGTCCTCGCCCCGCGGTAACTAAGGACGCTGGCGGCCCTAGCAACTGGAACCTTGGCGACTGGTCTGGTGCTGCAGGCCTTGGTCGCCCCCAGCCCCCTCGCCAGCGCAATCCACACCGCCCCCTGCCCCTGCTCCTGCCTTTCCGCAACCCCCGAGGTCCCCTGGGCGTGTATCGGAATGGATTTTTATAACTTTGCTCGGGACTTCTTGCCCGGACGTCAGTGGAACCGTCCCGTGTTAAGGTTGTGGTGTCTTTTGTGAGCACGGCTTTAGTTAACGGCGGTTTCAGCGCCAAGGCAGCCCTGCGGAGGCCTCTGCCCGGCGTTTGTCAGAAGCCTAACCGCGGCACCAAATCCAGAGACACCCCTCACTTCTTAAATCTTCACCCCCTGCCCACAAATAGGAAGTAGAACGCCAAGCGAGCTCGCATTTGCTTTAGGTTTGACCTGTCCCTCTCAACTCAACGCGACAGGGACAGCGAGGAGTCAGAAAGGGACATGGACTGCGCTGAGCCCCTGCCCTCTGCCCTGGCGCCCTAGGCTGGCTCTCCGTGGAGCTAACTGGATGTCACCTTTCTGGGTCCAGTACCTCTGCTGCTACCTCTATATGGAGAGCCTGGGCGAGATGGTAGCAGGAGTTCCCTTTCGGATTGCAGTTTGGGGGTCTAGATGAGGGTGGGTCTCACTCCTTGGGGCTCCCATGCAAGCACTACCTGGACTCCCGACGGAGGGGGCGGAGGGGGCGCTCAAGGCGGCTGAGGCTTCCTCAGTCTCCCTTTCTGGTATTAGTGCTCACTCTCTTTGCTCCCCTTAAAAGGGCCAGCACTGACTGTTCCCTCTCCACCGAGGATTCAGGAAAATCAGAAATTATTTCTTTATCAGGAAAGACTTGGCTTCTCCCCACCACTTTTGTTTATTTTTAGTTTTTGCTTTAGAGTCCCTGGGCTTGACAGGGAGAGACAGAAGGGGGTTGTGTGGAAAGTGAGAAATCGCCCCTCAGGGGATGCAATCCTTTCTCCAGTTTCTTCTTGGGATTTTGGGCTCTCACACATTTCAAGCCATGGGGTCCTGCTGGCAGCCATGTGGTATACAGCACCTTAACCCCCACCAATCTTCTGGCCTCTCTCCACCATTCCTTTGAAAGGTTTTTGCTATAGGGCACGTGTCCTTGCCAGAGAGACAGAGAGACAGAGAAATCACCCCCCTGGGAGGATAGCCATGCTGCAATCCCTTCTCCTCCATTCTCCTCTTGGCATTTGGGGCACACATGCACATGTACCCAGAGTGAGTTTCAAGCCCCAGGATCCAGGACTCCAACCCAGGCGACCATGTGGGAGTACACCACCTTAATACTATGCCACCTGCTGGCTCCACTTTTAAAAGTACTTATTTGGGGACCAGCAGATGGTATAATGGTTATGTTGCTGGACTCCCGCGTAGTTGACTGCGGTTCAAGTTCCAGACCTGGCAGTTTAAACTCATGCTGGGCGCATGTGCGTGCGTGCCCAAAATCCAGAGGAGAGAATGGAGGAGAATGGAGGAGAAGGGATTGCAGTGTGGCCATTCCCCTGTGGAGTGATTTCTTGCTTTCTGTCTCTCTGTCTCTCCAGCAAGTGCATGACCCTATAGCAAAAATCTCTCTTTTAAAAAAAGTACTCATGAGATCAGTAGTTAGCGTAATGGCTATGTCGCTGGACTCCCACGTAGTCGACCGCGGTTCGCGTCCCGGACCCAGTGACTTAAAACTCATGGCGGGCGCATGTGCGTGCATGCCCAAGATCCCGAGAGGAGAATAGAGGAGAAGGGATTGCGGCGTGACCATCCCCCCTGGGGGGTGATTTCTTGCTTTCTGTCTCTATGTCTCTGTCTGTCTGGCGAGCACACGTGCCCTATAGCGAAAAAACCTCTTCAAAAAAAAAATGTACTTATTTGTTATCTAGTCTCAGGAAGTTAAGAATAACAAATCCTAACTCATGCGTTCCCCCCTTTTTATCGCCTGGGTCTGAGCTGACATGTGAATTTTGAAAGTTATGTTGTCACAATGTTCAGCATAAGTGACACTAGCACTTGGCTGGGATGAACGAAGTGTCCATTTTAGAAACTCCCTGTGAACACCGGGCAATGGCTTTCACTGTTACGTGTTCATGTCTCTGTACCACCCCATCCCTCAGTACTCATCAAAACTGTTTCTGGGGGCTAGCAAGTGGCATAGTGGTTATCACGCTGGACTCCCACGTGGCCAACCATGGTTTGGGTCGTGGACCTGGCTGCTTGAAACTGGGCACATGTGCGTGGATGCCCAAAATCCCAGGAGGAGAATGGAGAAGGGATTGCAGTGTGGCCATTCCCTCCCGGGGATGAGTCCTCACTGTCTCTGGCGAGTATGTGCACCCTGCAGCAGGGGAAAAAAAAAGAAAAAGAAAAACCTAAGAAAAAAGAGTTTGTGTCTTTTCTCTTCACCACTGTACAGCAGAGACCAGAGCCTTTCCAAACCTGTGCCATTTCCTGGGCTCCGTCATTTCTCTCGAGCCTCTGGCATCTCTGTCATGTTCCAGCGTGGACACGTGTGTTCTGCGCCCTCCACTCCTGGCTCCCTTCTTTCCGCAGTGTCTCGTGTCTGTGTGAGATCCGTGCTAGGTCAGGCCTGTCCTGGCCGAGCTCCCACTTCTCCCACTGGCTGAGGGCCATTCCCCACAGTGAGTGCTGTGGTCACCTTCAAGTCAAGTCAGCCTGAAACCGAATTCCGCCTCTCCCGCACCCCGACCCCAGACCTCTGGAACTCGTCTTCATCACGGCCTGCTTCACACCTTTTCACAGCATAACCTGCTGGTTCCAACGGCAAAATTCACACAGAAGCTAAATGCTTTCTGCCACCCTGACTGCTGCCACCCGTGCCCACCTTCCATCATCCTTCCCCTGGATTTTTTTTTTTTTTTGGAGAGGTTTGTTTGTTTGTTTGTTTACCCCCCCAGGGGGGATGGTCATGCCGCAGTCCCTTCTCCTCCATTCTCCTCTCGGGATCTTGGGCATGCATGCACACGCACCCAGAGTGAGTTTTAAGCCACCGGGTGTGGGACGCGAACCGTGGTTGACTACATGAGAGTCCAGCGACATAGCCATTATGCTAACTGCTGGTCCCTGGAGAGGTTTTTGCTATAGGGCACGTGTGCTCGCCAGAAAGAGAGAGGCAGAGAGGCAGAAAGTGAGAAATCACCCCGCAGGGGGGATGGCCACGCCACAATCCCTTCTCCTCCATTCTCCTCTTATGATCTTGGGCACATATGCACATGTGCCCAGCATGAGTTTAAGCCACCAGGTCCAGGACTCGAACTGTGGTCAACTACATGGGAGTCCAGCGACATAGCCAACTACATGGGAGTCCAGTGACATAGCCATTACGCCAACTGCTGGTTCCCCTTAGTGGTAACCCAAGGTGATTCCTGTAAATGTCAAGTCAGAGCAAATCACTCACCTGGCATGACCTTCCAACTTCCTGTTTCACTCAGAATGAAGGCCACAGTGCCAATGGTGGCCTTTGCAGTCCTACATGGTTGTCCCCCTTTAGCCTTCCTGCCCTCATCTGTTCCTGTCTCCTCACTCAGTCCAGCAACACTGGACTTCCTTCTTTCTTTCTTTCTTTCTTTCTTTCTTTCTTTCTTTCTTTCTTTCTTTCTTTCTTTTTTTTTTTTGTAAGAGACATTTTTTGCTATAGGGTCATGCACTCGCCAGAGAAGCAGAGACAGAAAGTGAGAAATCACGCTCCCGGTTGGACGAGGGTGGCTATGCTGTAGCCCCCTCTCCTCCATTCTCCTCTCAGGATTTTCGGTGCACATGCCCACATGCCTGGTGTGAGTTTTGAGCCACTGGATTCGGGACTTGAACTGCAGTTGGCCATATGGGGAGCCTAGTACCTTAACGACTATGTTACCTGCTGGCCCCTGGCTCTTTCCAGAGCAGCACGGTCCAACAGAACTTTCTAGGATGATGGGGATTTCTATATCTGCTCTGTCCAATATAGGGCAGGTGCACCCTGAGGAACGGAATCGTTACCTTCACTCAAGTACAGTTTAGAGTCGAATGGTCACCCGTGGCCAGTACGGGTCCTCTGGGACCCCACTGCTCTGGAGCATGACACCCATGCTCCTGCGCAGGGCATCTGGCAGAGGGTATTCTGTCTGGAAGGCTTTTCGCCTGTCCGTACCTGAGGGCAGTGTCGACAGCCTTGCCTCTTCATTTCTTCAAGTCTTTGCTTAAATGTTACCTTTTCAGAGAGGCTCACGTGGTCATCCATTTAAATCACCGTCTCCTACCCTCACTCCTAGTTTCCCACTTCTGGTTTTTTTTTTTTTTTTAAATGTACTTATTTCTTTCTTGAGAGAGAGAGGCCCCTTTAACAGTCTCACCCACTGTGACCCTCAGCCTCCCAGCCAGCCAAGATGACAGGTGCACCCTGCATCTTCACATAGACCCAGGAGCCACACCCGGGTCTCCCACGTGGGCCCGATATCACCCAGTGGTCACGGCACCCCCACAGCTGGGTCCCAGCTGGATTTCTTCCTTAATTTGGACAATGTTCAAAAGTTAATAGAAAAATATATTATGAAAAAAAAAATGCATGGATTTTTAAATATTTTTGCACCCAAATAAACTTGTACTTTAATTTCACTTTCCGTGAACTATTTGAAGTCTCCGTGTACCTGGGCCTCGTCCTCACTTATTTCGTGTATTGTCAGTTCCCCTGCACCCCCTCTAGAAGGTAAGCTGCAGAGGGCAGTTTCCGCTTCATTCCGCTCCTTGTATCCGCGGTGCTCAGAATGCCGCTTGGCCCTAGCTTGACAGATGTTTACTGACGGATGAATGCCCAGCCTGTGTCCTGTGACTCACTTCTTCTCATAAAGCCACATATCCAGTGTAGAGTTAAAGATGATCCCAAATGTCTTTGATTCATCTTGTACTAAATGTGAATCAAAACCAGAAGCCAAAATTTCCATTTGGGGCAAAATTTGCTTGTTTTGCTTTATTTTCAATGAGAGAGAGAGAGGTCGTTAGTTTTTTTTCTTATTAAATAATTTTTTTCAAGGATTATTTTATTTAACTTTATTTATTTATTTAAATTTGACCAGAGAGGGACAGAGAGAGAGAGAGAGAGAGAGGAAGCGAGAATGTAAGCCGCCAAGTCCAGGACTAGAACCGCGGTCAGCCATGTGAGGAGTCCAGTGTCCTTATCCACCATACCTCCAGCTGGCCCTGATAGAGGTTATTTTGGACAGGAGCTCATTATGATGCTCTGCCGTCCTCCCAGTCAGCCTGTTCAGGTTGGTCCAGGATCTAAACCTGAGCCTCCCACGTGGCCCCGGCCTCACACAGAGCCCCACCTCCCGTCACACTGGCTGGGCCTAAGATTGTCTCCGTGTAGCAAAAGAGAGCGGATGAAGAGATACTTGTATACTTCCTATCATAAAATTTAAGGCACACCGCACTTACTCTCTATCTTATCATCTGCGGTGTGCGTTTGGGTCAATTGCTGAGCACTTTCCTGTACTACTGAAAGGATTTTTTTCTTTTGGTTCTTTGGAGTTTTGACTTAAAACCTTGAGATGAAGAATATTCATTGTGGTAGTAAGTGATAGACAGGCCTCAAAAAGTTCATGGACAACGAGTATTATGAAAATGGTATGCAAGGGTTTCAAAATGTTTTGCCCCAAATTAAACTTGTACTTTAATTCCACTTTCCACAAAGTATTTGAAGTCACCTCGTATGTTTGTTAAAATGTTGGTTGTAGAGAATTTTACATACATACATGTATATATTTACTTATGGATAGATCTTTTGCTGTAGGGCATGTGTGCTTGCTGGAAAGACAGAGAGGTAGAAAGTGAGAAATCACCCACCAGGGAGTATGGCTATGCACGGTCCCTTCTCTTCTATTCTTCTCTCGGGATTTTGGGCATACATGGGTGTAAGTTCCAAGCTGCTGGGTCCAAGACTCAAACCGCAGTCAGCCATGTAGGACTCCTGCACCTTCACCACTAAGCCATCTGCTGGCCCTATATTTGTTTATTAAAAGCTGTAAATTATGTTTGCTGTGGAAGTTTGATTTTGCTGACTGTGACCACATTGGTTTAGTTAGCAAGACAAAGGACCACATGTTCTCTTTAGAATTAAAAACATGATTCCGGTCATTCCCCTGGGAAAAAGTCATTTTCAAGGAAAATAAATGACTTAGATTAAAACACAATTCAACATTTTGATTTTCTTCCAACCAGTCATTATTTGGATGAACAGTTAAATCCTGTTCAGTGTTTGTATTTCCCTCATGTGGGTTTCTTATCCATTGTCCTCACCTCCACCATAGTCGCCAACATCTCATACACAACCTCTTAGCTGTGCCGCAGAACTTGTTTCATTGTGAATTCTTGATAAATGTGATTTTTCTGCCCGAAAGCCTTTGTTTTCTATTACTCGGCTTGTTTTTAATTCTATAACATCCAGCTGTGTTCTGGGTCCTAGGAAAAAACTACTAATTGCTTGATTGTTTATTTATTTGAGAGATTTTTGCTATAGAGCACATGTGCCTGCTGAGAGGTAGAGAGAGACACAGACAGAAAAATGAGAAATCATGCCCCTCACCCCAGGATGGCCATGCCACAATCCCTTCTCCTCCATTCTCTTCTCAGAATTTTGGGCATGCCTGCACCTGTGCCCAGAATGAGTGTCACGTCACCTGGATCTGGGACTCGATCCTCAGTCTGCCACATGGGAGTCTAGTGCCTTACCCACTATGCCACCTGCTGGCCCCAGTTACTTTTCTTTTTGAATTCCAAAAAGGGATATTTTTCAATCCCTCCTAGAGAAACAAATACTAAAAACAACAGCAAACATTGCCAACTTATTTTCATTTAGTTATGAGAAAGATGGTGATTTAGTGTAAGGCTCCTCCCAAGTGCTGATAAAGACTTTGAAGTTCAAGGACAGCCTGGTTTGAACACATCATTTTCAGAAATTGTTTCCTCCTTTGTGGTTCTTAAGAGTGTTGGTGAAAGAGCCGTAAAGAATCCCTAGAATTTGGTGACTGACTCAGTTCAACCGTGAAACAAGAACTGAGTCAGCCACCAAAAGAGTAATAATTTGTTCTATGAATGAGTATTGAGCTTCTGCACAGTGGCTTAGACTCACAATGTTTGCAGTGTCTATTAATTTATTCATTCAAGGAATATTTTTTTCAGAGCTTATGATGTGCCTACCTGTGCTAGGTGCTGGGAGGCGGCGGTGAGCTACATCTTCAAGTTGAAATTCCAGCTGGGGAGAGGAGGAGGGACAGGAAGCACACGTGCAGAAAGCAAGGAGGCACAGAGAAGCGCCATGGGGGCTGTGCAGAGTTCAAGGCAGGGAGAGAAGTGGGGTGAGGCTGAGCAGTAGGGCTGTTGGGCCCATTTCATGAAGAGCCTTGGTGGTGTGTTCAGGAAAGCGTTATGCAGGAAGGGGACATGCCTGGATTGTGCTTCAGAAAGGTTTCTCCAGCTGTCCCAGGATGGGGAAATGGGGAACTTCTGGGAGGATGGATGGGGCTGGGTGATACAGTACTGCAGACCAGAAATCGTGCGAGTCAGCCTTTTCTAAACAAGCCTGGCACATTCAGTAAACAAGCTCAGAGACTGAGAACGCACCTTAAGATGCAGGCAAGACTACGCCGTCCCGAATACCCACAGCCTGACATGGGACGTTGGTATGGTTTCATTGACCAGCTCTGCCAATGGCTTAAACAACCCATGCAGAACTGAATTCTGAGGGCCTGACTGCTCCATAGAGACGTTAATGTGAGAAAGAAACGAACCTCACAACGCTAGCTGCAGGTAGAGGAGGGCCGAATCCTTCCCCCGAGCTGCTTTGTTTCCTCTCCAAGTTCTGTGGACTAGGGAGTTAACCCGGGTCAGGTGCTCGGAGATTTATTATCTTTTCTATATAATCATAGTGACAGGTGGTAAAAAACAAACAAACAAACAAAAAAACATAAAAAAAAACCTTACTATACCCTTAATCACCCTATCCCAAGACAGGATGACTACATTTCTTAAAACAAAATAATGAGGCCCAGCAGGTGGGGTCGTGGTAAAGGCGCTAGACTCCCACATGGCTGACCATGGTTCGGGTCCTGGACCTGGAGGCTTGCTTTCTTACTTTCTTTCTCACTCTTGGGCTCTATAGCAAATTTAAAAATAATAATAAAATTAAATACATAATTCTTTTAAAAAAAAGAAAATAAATAAGAGAATGGACATCAGGAGATGACAGTCTAGAAACTGATTATTTAATGTGTGAGTGTGGGGTTGGGGGGAAGGGCTGGTAATGCAAGACTTTCTCATACATTCCTCTCTATTATAGAAACCCACACCAACAAGTGGAAACAGGATATTAGATAGCAAGACACAGAAAGGAGACTTAAAGAGGCGTTTTTTCTGTTTGTTTTAGAATAGTCTCTGTGGTTGAAATAGAGGCTGCCCGTGTGCTGACATAGCCCTGCCTGCTGGCCCACAGGTGGTCGGGGTTGCTACGGTGTGTTCAGGCAGACTCCCTGCCCTCCTCTGCCCTCCTCTGCCCTCCCCTCAGCCAACTTACTTCTACATTCCTTTTTCTTTCTTTCCTAAAGGTTATTTCTAACACGGGAGAGAGAAAGATAGGCACCCCAAACAGGGTTTGTGCACTGCGATCCACCCGTCATCCCAGCAGACTTGGGTCACAGGAGTGTGTGTGTGTGTGTGTGTGTGTGTGTGTGTGCATGTGTGCGCGTGTGTGTCCCTGGTCTGCTCAGGGAGGTCCCAGGATGCGAACTCCAGAACTTTCCTCTGGGGGTGCCGTTGCACCACTGTTGCGCCCAGCTGGCTACTTCTCCATTTGGGAAGGTTCTTCCCTTTGGGACCTTCGTTTCCTGCCAGCTAGACCAAGCTACAGGAACAGTCAACCCCCACATCTCAGCGTCTCAACAGAGCAGAGATTTTGATTCTTGCCCACACTCGGTCTGATGGTCGCTCTCCTCCTGCGCTGACTTGGTTGCCTTCCATCCAGTGGAGCTGCCATCGCATCCCATGACCTTGAAGGCCTGTAGGGGCAGAGATGGGAACTTCCACTGCTGTTATTTTTCATTTTTTTAAATTATTTATTTCATGAGCCAGAGAGAGAGAGAGAGAGAGAGAGAGAGAGATAGTACCCCAATAGAGTCTTCCTGTCTCAATCCACCCCCATCTCAGCCAATCCTGGATGGGGGTCACACTTGCCCAGCATATTGGGGGAGGCCTCCTGCCGTGAACCTGGAACCTTCTCAGCCTCCCGGAGTGTTGCATCCCTCTACTGCACCACAGTCAGGCCCCTGCTGCAAATTACATGCTGAGTTACACTCTGCTCCATCATCTATCCCTGGTCAGAATTAATGGTGTGGCACCGATCAGTTGTCAGGGGGACCGAAAATTGTGAGAGAGCACTTGGACTATTTAATTGATGTGACTCTTTCTGCCGTAACTCCTAGTGATGAATGCGTGGCTGCGAAAGAAACTGACACATGGTTAAGGGAGAGTATTTTATTTTTGATAAAGAGGCTGTCAACTTTTTTGATGTTTATTTTTCTTTCTTTATTTTTGAGAGAAAGATTTTTGCTATAGGGCACATGCTTTTGCTAGAGAGATACAGAGAGAAAGAGAGATAGAAAGCAAGAAATCACCCCCCGGGGAGATGGCCATGCCGCAATCCCCTCTCCTCCATTCTCCTCTTAGGATTTTGGGCATGCATGGACATGGGCCCAGCATGAGTTTTAAGCCACTGGATCTGGGACTCGAACCATGGTTAACCATGTGGGAGTCCAGTGATGTTAACTATTACTCCACCCATTGTTCCCTGTTTTATTTTTAAATTAATTGACAGAGGGAACATGCCCTTGCTAGAGAGACAGAGAAGATGCCCCCTAATGGGGTGTGGTCTTGTCGCAGTTGTTTTTCCTGCACTTCCTCACCCTGTCAAGATGTTGGGCATCCATGCACAAGTGCTCTGCCTCTTTTTCAAGCCACCAGAAATGAGATCCAAACCATGATCAGCCATGTGGGATCTGGCTCCCAATGCTTAACCACTACGCTACAGAGCCAGTCCATTTTTTTCTTTTTAAAATTTGCTATAGGGGGAACCAGCAGTTAGCGTAATGGCTACATGACTGGACTCCCATGTAGTCGACCACGGTTCGCGTCCCGGACCCGGTGGCTTACACTCACGCGGGGCGCGTGTGGGTGCGTCCAAGAGGAGAATGGCGAGCGCAGGTGCCCTATAGCAAAAATCCCTCAAAAAAAAAAAAAAATGTACTGGCTGTGAGTGGAGAAGGGATCTCAGCATGGCTGTCCCCCTGGGGGGGGTGATCTCTCTCTCTCTCTCTCTTTCATGTCCTATAGCAAATTTTTTTGAGAGGTTTTTCGCTATAGGGCGCGTGCGCTCGCCAGACAGACAGAGAGAGACATAGAGACAGAAAGCGAGAAATCACCCCCCAGGGGGGATGGTCACGCCGCAATCCGTTCTCCTCCATTCTCCTCTCGGGATCTTGGGCATGCATGCACACGCGCCCAATGTGAGTTTTAAGCCACCAGGTCCGGGAAGCGAACCGCGGTTGACTATGTGGGAGTCCAGCGACATAGCCATTATGCTAACTGGTGGTTCCCGCCAATACATTTTTTATTTGACTTTCCTATTTTCATATTGGACAAATGTGTTCATGTAAACATGATCATTGCTCAATAGTTAAAGGGGATAAATAGTGAAATAAGTCCATTAGAAATACTAACTATACAGGTCCAGTCACTATGGAATCTAGTAGAGAAGCCTTGCTAAATTTGGGGGTAAACATAGTTTCCTTTTTCTCCTACCTAAAATTCAGTATTTTAGTTTGACAACTGTGTGGCCGGGGTGGTGGTGGGTGGTAAGGCCATCATTTTTCCCCAATAGGCATTTCCATAAACTTTTGGAAGACCCTGCGTATACGAAGCACAGTGTGTATGTGTGAGACTGGGGTTTCTTGAAGTGGAAGTTACTGTATTTTGTACTGAAATGGGTTTTGGAACTGAAATAGAAAGTTGATTAAAGATGGTTAGTGACAAATTGCATTAATTTAGTGATAAATGTACTAATCATGTTTTCTCTTTTACGTTGTGGAAGATGACTCAAGGTTATGAATAAAAAAGTAGGTATGGGACCAGCTGGTGGAGTGAGAGTTAAGGAGGCTGGATCCCACGTGGCCGACTGGGTGGTTCAAGTCCTGGTGGTTTGAAAATCACATTGGGCGCATGTGTGCGTGCCCCAAATCTGGAGAATGGAGAAGGGATTGTGGCATGACCAGAAGGAGTACTTCTCACTTTTTCTGTCTCTCTCTGGTGAGTGCGTGGCCCTGTAGTAAACCGTGGGAAGAAAAGTAGGCACGAGGGTACACGGGTGGAGAGTCTTGATGAGCAGTCTCTCATACATGGACGTAGCTGACTGGTAACAGGTAGAGGCTGCTCCCATAGAGGGAGGGAAAGGCCCCAGGACAGCGGTCCTCTGGGCTTGGGGACAGTGGCTGCGGTGGAGCGAGCTGAGCGGAACGAAGAGGAGGGACGGCCAGATGCAGCAGGCAGGGTGGTATCAGGGAGAGTGCTGGAGTCGGAACGGGCAGGCCCGATGCTACGGGAGCTTCTGCCTGGGTGAGGCAGTGGTGACGTTGAGGCTGGGAACAGAGCCATTGCCCTTTT
>NW_006203463.1:1553453-1556730 GCF_000334495.1 Tupaia belangeri chinensis | reverse complement strand
GCCCTCGTTGCCATTGCTGCTTCAATTCCCATCCGCTCCTCCTTCCCAGTGCAACTTGGAAATCCCTGCAGCAGCCCTGCCTCCCAGCCTTCTGCGAGAACGGCTCTCACGATGGTTGCTAGAGGCCACCCGATGGCCCGTCAGATCTGATCTCTGAACGCTTATCTCCTTGATTTCTTAAATTATCAAATTGCTTTATTACTTATTGCTTTTCTTTATGTATTTATTTGCCAGAGGGCACGTGCACTTGTGTGTGTGCACAAGAGAGGGGGAGAGAGAGAGAGAGAGGGGAAAAGTGCCCCTTAGTGGGGCGTGGCACATCGCCGTCCCTTCTCTATTTCTCCATCCTGTCAGGATTCTGGGCACGTGACCAGTGTGTTTTTCAAGCCACTAGGGCTGGGACTCGAACCGTGCAGTTGGCCGTGTGGGATCCACCTCCCTTAACCACCAGGGCACAGGACCAGCCCTCCCGGATTCCTTCATCCCCGGGATTTCTATGCAGCAGTGGAAGCACCTTGTCCAATGTTATGGCTTCCCCTCTGCATGCTCGGTGGTGACCCCTCCATCTATCCCCAGCTTGGGTCTTGCCTCAGACAGTTCCATGTGAGTGCTCCGGAAGGCCCATTAACCCAACATGAATGAAAGAGAACGAGCAGACCCGTCTCCTATCTTGCTCGCTCTGCTCCTGTGTCCCCTGGGGGAGCAGGGGCAGTCGCATCATAATCCCCTCTGTGGCCATATAGGAAACCTGGGCTCCTCCCTCTCCATCACACCTCACAGAAGGGTTCAGCCAACCCTGAGTGTTCTCCTTCTCGGTGTCTCCCAGCTATCTCCCCTCTCCCTTCTAGCGACCGCCGCTCTTACTCTAGCGCCCTTACGAGCGTGGGAAACCGGCTTCTGGGTGTGTTCAGGCAGAGCTCAGGAGAACGTTGTAAAAATCCCTCAGGTTGCAGGGGAGAAGCTCAAGGCATGGTGGCTTCATGCAGTCTAGAGAGTTCTGCCGCTCATGAAACAGTATTTCTGCAGTCATCATGGTGACAGAAGATTGCTAGTCACCCATGTCTGTCGCACAAGGCTTTGTAGCTTCAGAAAAACACATTTGCTGAGTTCGCGCTGGCGGCTGTGGTCCTGAGTGCCCCGCTTCCTGCCGCTCCCTCTTGCTTTCCTGTCTGTGTGAAGCTGGTCGGATGTCGGGAGCTGGCTCGTGCCTGTGCCGTGTGTAACGTGGCCGGCTGCTGCTGGGCGCTTCATTTGTGCCCTGCTCCAATCCGACTCTGATGCTGCTGTTTGAGGGCTCCTGTTGTGGCTCTCACTGCAGGGGTACTACCCCCTGGGAGGTGTTTCTAAGGCTCTCCCTCAGGAGTTAATGCATTTTATTCACAACACAGCACGCAGAAGCGCAGAAGTGCTATACATGTGAAATGTGATGAATAATTCTTTTTATTCAAAGAGGTTATTGCCTTAGGGCACATGCACTCAATGGAGAGATAGAGAGACAGAGATAGTGAGAAGGAAAGTAAGAAATTCCTCCCTAGGGGGATGGCCATGGTGCAACCCCTTCTCATCCATTCTCCTCTTGGGATCTAGGGCATGCATGTACACGTGACCAGCTTGATGGGAACTCGAACAGCAGTAGACCATGTAGGAGTCCAGTGAAGTAACTGCTGTGCCATCTGCTGGTCTGATGAATATTCCTATGGTGCTATACTCTTTTTTTTTCTTTTTAAAGAGACTTCTGTTATGGGTGTGTGTACTCTCTGGACAGATAGAGACAGAGAGACAGAAAGTGAGAATTCACCCCCCAGGGGATGGTCATGCCACAATCCCTTCTTCTCCATTCTCCTCTTGTGATTTTGGGCATATACGTACATGTGCCTGGTTGGAGTTTAAGCTGCTGGGTCTGGGACTTGAACTATGGTCAACTACATGGGAGTCCAGCAACGTAATCTTTATGCCACCCATTGGTCTTTATAGTGCTATACTCTTTTCTACTTTCTTTTTATTGTTGTTATTAATATTAATCATGAGAGAGAGGGGGGCACCCTTGATCGGAACTCATTATGCCTCAATCCCTTTTCCCCAGGCCCCCAGCTCCTTAGGATCTCAGACCCCTCTCTGCACTCAGCATGTTCTCATGCCAACCCTGGGCCGAATCTGTAGCCCTCTCTCTACCTGCGCCACCTAGGCTGGGCCTGTCTTGTTATCCGCTGCTTGAGACAGACTAAGTTGACTTCATTACCCCCAGCGCTGAGTTCATAAGAATGATCTAGAAAGCGTCCAATGCCTAGACCCTCACTAGAGCAGCAGCTCATGAAGCTCCTCAGGTGACAACGGTTTTCTGGAATCTTTTGCTTCTTCCCACGACCTCCTGGGAGCCTCGCCTCTGAAATCTGACCGGTTGTTAATCTAGCCCCTGGTTCTGCACTTCTTTACGCTTTTCTTCGTCCATCTGCACAGAGCACTCCTGAGGTCAAGAGACTTCCTCACTCATCATGGTATCCCGAGCATTTGGCACATAGTAGGCCCTTCATGAAGAGCTCTTGAGGACACACACGCACGGGTCCAGCCGAGAACAGCCATGTCTTTCTGCTTCTTGACATCATCTCTTTGGCTCCCTAGTTCTTCATCTTTCATCCTAGTTGTCCTCTCTTGTTTGGTTTTTCCTTTACGAGCACTTCTTCCTCAGTTGTCGTCTTCTTTTCCCTTTTTTCTTTTCTTTCTCCTTCTCCCAAGTTTATCTAGTTATTTGTTCCATGAGCAAGAGGGCTACAGAGAGTAAGAAAAAGAGAGAGGAAAAGAGACAGCACCCCTCCACACACAGGAATTGGTGCAGTGACCCACCTAGCCTCGGTCAGCCTCTGCTCATGGGCTCATGTGTACCTATTGCACTCGGGGAGGCTTCTGGATATGAACCTAGAACCTCCCCGTGTGGGTCGGCCTTGCACCCTCCTGCTATGCCACCACACCTGGCCCCGCAGCCCAGTTCTGACAAAGCTATATAGCCCTCTGCTCTGCCCACAGCCCTGCTTGCACTCATACTCCATCCCTGGTGATCTTTTGGTGCACGCGGCTTTCGCTCCCGCTCATCTGCTGAAGTCGCACCTTCAACTCCCAGCTCTCCTTGCAGCCCAGAGCTACGTCCACCTGCTTTTGGTAACTAGTGGTGATCAAGGCTCTGTTCTAGTTCTAGAGGCTGCAGGGGTGGGTGAAGGTCCCAGATCAATCATGGTCTCTTTTTTTTTTTTTTTGGATTTTTTTTTTTTTTTTGGGGTTTTTG
>NW_006203463.1:1543212-1553335 GCF_000334495.1 Tupaia belangeri chinensis | reverse complement strand
AAGCACATTAGAAGACTGTGCAGTGGCCACCGCCCCAGGCAAACCAAGACTCTCCTAGGCAGTTCATCTTCAAGGCCCAGAAATCACCTCCCAGTGCTGAGGACGACAGCACTCTTTGGATGAGACTAATTCTTTTTTTTTTTTTAGGATTTTTTTTTTTTTTTAGAGGTTTTCGCTATAGGGCGCGTGCGCTCTCCAGGTGGACAAAGAGAGACATAGAGACAGAAAGCGAGAAATCACCCACCAGGGGGGATGGTCACGCCGCAATCCCTTCTCCTCCATTCTCCTCTCGGGATCTTGGGCACGCACGCACACGTGCCCAGCGTGAGTTCTAAGCCACCAGGTCCGGGACGCAAACTGCGGTCGACTACGTGGGAGTCCAGTGACATAGCCATTACGCTAACTGCTGGTTCCCTCAATCATGGTCTCCTGAGATCACTCAACTGTTTTTCCTCTGTAGTAAATACTGGATGATGATGGCACCCAACTTGCAGGGCTCTTTTGAGGATGAAATGGAATGAGATCCGTAAAACTCTTAGCACAGCGCCTCCTGGCGCAGAGCAGGTGCTTAGTAAGTGCTAGGTACTGCTACTAGACATTGCCACCGGAAGGTCCCATAGAAACCTGAAGTTGTTCAGACCCAAACTCCGTGTTACCCCTCTTACCCATCTCCAAACCTCCTGCCATCCCTTCAGTAATGTGGGTGTCAGCAGGACATTGGATGACACAGGTGGGACTTAGGTCGAGGGGAGACCTTTAGGAGACCCTAACGTATCAGCAGCCTTCAGTATCTGCTCGGAACAACAGTTCTATCTTCTCATCTCTCCATCGGATTTGCTCCCTAACCCAAATGCCATTTGGTCTACTCTTGGCAATGTGAGTTTTGTAAAATACAGATCATAACCAGCCTCCCTCACTTGCCGTGTTAGACCTTTCAATGATGGACAAAGCCCAGACCTGTGGGTGGTGGGTGAAGTCTTTCGGGTTTAGTCCTCGGACTCTGCACTCGCTCTGCTCGATAATGCCTGGCTGCTTCTTGCCCTTGGTGCCTTCCATTCCTCCTGTTGAAATGCCTTCCCTCTTATTCCTCACCCCTAGCCAGGGCTTAGTCTGTTCCTCCCACAGCTCACTATCTGCACAGAGCGCCTGCTAATCTCTGAGGCCATTAGTTATTCCCTGCGTGCTTTTGTTCTCCGTCCTGCTTCCCCAGCTGGTGAACTCATTCATGGTGGACAATGTAATGTTTTAAAGTGTAGTTTTGTTTCAGAAGCTGCCAGTCTAAGACCTTACGTATAATAGGAATCTGGAATAAATGAATCTGGAGAGCCTGTGCTTTGGAGACAGTAGAATTAGTTCCTGTCTCTACTCTAATTATCTTGTGTCGGTATGTGCTCAGTAGAATCATGTAACCCTGCTGTACCTCGAGTGTGTCTTGGGCAATGCTCCGTATTCGAAGTTGCTGCATGCTGTGATATGTCTTGGGAATGGGAACTGTGTGACGGTGTCTATTCTCTTCTGTTATTAAAGTTATATAAACAAACTCATTTGGCAAACGTTCCTGTGGGCACCCACTGTGTGTCAGGCATTGGACAAGGCCTAGGAGCAGATAGTAATAATACTACATTACTACTTCCAATTGTGGTATGCCTTCTCTATGCTAGACCCTATGTACTTAAGTTCACTTGTGAGATTCCCTCCTAACGCAAGGAAACGGAGGCTCACACTTAGTCTTTTCTAAAGGAAAAGTGGAGAACCAGATTTGAACCAATGTCTTTTCATTCCTAAGCCCCGGTTCCATTCAGTACCTTATATCACCTTATAAGTACCAGTTGTTGAACACTTTCTGAGTCTAAGGTGCTAGGCAGGTGTCATTTTAATTCTCCTGACATTCTGTAGAGTGTTATTATCCCCACTTTATGAAAGAGGAAATGAACTCAGAGAGGCAAAGTAATTTGTCCCCAGAACTAAGGTAAATGGTGGAGCTTAGGTACTCAGGTCTGCTTGACTCCTAGGCTCCTTCTGTTTCTACCTAGCCCCTGGCATGATCTAGCCAGAGGGCAACAGGCTCGTAGGCAAGAGACTGGAGTTCAGAGTGATAAATTCGAGAATAGAATGGCAGGGCAAGCAGTCGTTGGCTCAGTGCAGAAAGAGAGGAGATAGCTGTCCAAACTGCGGGTTCCAAATATTCTGTTCATAACAACATTGGGCTGTTAAATCATTCATTCATCAAACTTTGTTTGAAGTTTTCAACTTGGTTGCTAAACTCTGAGGTCATTATTTATTCCCCGTGTACAATAGTTACTAGTGGCGATAGATGCAAACATGAGAAAGGTAAAGTCAGGGTTTTTTTTTTTGTTTGTTCGTTTTTTGAGAGATTTTTGCTATAGAGCACATGCGCTCACCAGAGACAGAGAAAGAAAGTGAGAAATCATCCCCCAGGGTGGATGGCCATGCCGCAATGCCTTCTCCTCCAGTCTCCTCCTGGGATTTTGGGCATGTTTGCACACTCACTCAGCTTGATTTTCAAGCTACCAGGTCTGGGACTCGAGCTGTGGTCAGCCATGTGGGAGTTCAGTGACGTGGGAGTCCACTACACTACCTGTTGACCCTGTAAAGTCAGTTTCAAAAAGAACTCATGGCTTTTGAAAAGGAGAAGCTACAAAGATAATACAGAGAAAAAAATGGGTACAATGGAAACCAGTACTACAGTAGAGCTAGTCATCAGTGCTATTTACCAAGCATAGAAAGTAAACCAACTGCCCTCTCAGTTAGGGGCCCAACCCATCCAAAACCCTTCCTCAGCCTGCAAGGCCCTCCAGGATGTTTTATGCTTCTGCCACATTGACCTGCTTTTGGTCCTCAAGATTGCCAAGCTGGTGCCTGCCTCATGGCCTTTGCCTGTGCTGGTCCCACTGCCTGGCATGCTCCTTCCCTAGTGCTTTGTATCTCAGAATCTTATCAGCCAGGACTTGCCTGATAAGTGTCCTCCCCACCCTCTAGAGAGGAGGCCTTTCCTGACTGTCCTTCAAACTCACTCTTTGTCACATCATCCAGTCCTTGCTCCGTTCCCAACACTAACCATGACTGAAAAGTCAGTGTAGTTTAGTAGTTAAGAACATGAACTCTAGAACCAGGCAACTTGATTTCTAATCTCAGTTCTAACAATTTACCAGCTTAGTAGCCTTGGAAAAGTTGCTTAACTTCTCCATGTTCCAGGTTTCCCATCTGAGAATGGGAAAGATGATAATTGTGCTTGTAACTCGTGGCATGCTATCGTGGGGTTAACTGAGTTTATATATATAAATTACTAATAGTGCCTGGCGTATAGGAGGAATGTAACAACTTGAGTAAATGGTCTCATTTTTACTTATTCAATACGTACAGAGTTTGAATATATAGACACTGTAGAATGCAGGGCTAGGAGTATAACAATGAATAGAATAGGCACAGTCTTTGTCTTCAAGGGACTTACTGCTTGTCTGAACCATATCCCTACACACAGAAATGAATTTTACTTGTAAAGTTTTATGTAGAGGTTTTCTCTTCATTCTAGTTTCTTTCTTCTTTACACACTGCTTCCTGTCCTGGGATTCATGGTGTCTAGGAAGCACCAATAGTTAATGTCTTATTATTAGTTGAAGGCAACACATACACTATATATTTTTATACCCACCTGGGATGTCCATTGTTTGTAGTTGTATTTCCACTTTCAGTGTTGGGATCAGTTAGAGATTTAACTAATGTTGAAATGATAACATTTCAGTAAGATATGACAAAAGCAGAAAAATAGTGAAAAGGCCCATTTCTTGGCCTTCACATGTTCTGTTCTCATGGGCTAGAATGTTCCACAATCACCAGAATCACCATTTTCCCGAAGTCTACCTAATATCTTTGAGGCCTAGATTTCACTTCATCTCAGCAGCCTACCCTAATTTTCCAAGACGATGGACTCTTTAGTAACCCTGGAGCTCAAGTGTTTGGCAAGACTTATCCTTGTGCATGGCAACTGTGTTCTCACCTGTCTCTCCACTAGTCTACATGTGCCATTGCTTTGTTTCCTTAACCATTGTATGCTCAACTCAGCAATAGCTTCTTGCTGTTAAAAAGCAGTGTTCTCAGGGCCAGCAGGTGATGTGATTAGGGTGTTGGACTTGCACATGGCTGACCCAAGTTAAAGTCCTGGACCTGGAGGCTTGAAACTCATACCAGGCCTGTGTGTGTGCATGCCCAAAATACAGGAAGAGAATGGAGAAGAAGGAATTGTAGCATGGCCATACCCCCTTGGGGGTGATTTCTCACTTTCCCTCTGTTTCTCTTAGTCTGTTGCTAGTGAGTGCACACACCCTATAGCAAAAAGAAAAAGAATAAAATAAAAAATATAAAATAAAAAGTCCCTTTGCCCTCATTACTTAAAAGAAAAGTAGTGTTCTCTATTCATACATAATATAAAAAATGAAATTTATGGAGAGGACAGGAACCAATAAAGCAGATACATTAGGCAGTGATTTGTGTTGTATTACAAAAGATCTATGCACTTTATAAAAATACTTTTTTTTTTTTGGAGTTACCCTGGAGCAACTCAAATCTCAGTGACTGAACACACACAAGCCAACTTGCTGCATTAAGTACAGTTCCATGCAGGTGCCCAGACAGCAGCCTTACAAAGCTTGTGACTCCACTATCCCTGATGTCCCTGGGATCCCCTGCTGACTCCTCTGCATCTGGCTGGCAGATGGAGAAAGAGGATAATTGCTCCAGAGGTTTTATTCAGGGTCAGGCCTGGATGAGGTGCACATAATTCCCCATCCCACTAACAAAACTCAATCCCATGGCTACTCGAACTGCTAGGGGAAGTGAGGGAAGGGGTCTGGTTGTGTGTCCAGGAAAGGGAAATCGTTCTGATGAACACGCAGCAGTCTTGGCCACTGGGAGCATCCCAGTGCTGGGCAGCTCTTGAGTCGTGTCTACCTGCAGTGTGTCCCTGAGCGAGAAGGTTGCACTGATACTGTTTTTGGCTTTCCAGACAAACACATGTGATCAAAATCTAAATATTTGCCTTGAACTCATTGAACAAGTTGCCAAAGTGCAGGGACAACTCTTTGGGATCCTCACAGCAGCAGCCCAAGAAGGTGAGACTACTCTACACTTTGCTATCCAGCTCCCCCTGCTTTTTGCTCTTACGTTCGTGTGAATGTCTGACTGAGGTGGTGTGCTTGGACCGCTCCTGCTGACCTGACACGTGTGTTCCTTTAGGAGGACATAACGATGGTGTGGAAACCATCAAATCACGCCTATTGCCGTGGCTGGAATCTTCTTTTACTGCAGCCTCCCTGGGGAAACCTGTGGACAGCAAGGTGCCCTCTCTGCAGGTAAGGATGCTGGAGGATAACACTGACTTCCAGAAACAGTGAAATAAAACTATCCGGGATCTTCCAAGTTAAGAACACTTAGCTCCCATAGACTGACAAAGAGATCATAATCCGTGGTTGACGTGGCTTATCTCCATGGGACAGTGTAATTTTTCACATGATTGAAGACCAGACCAGAAAGAGGACACTTACCTTGCTTAAGGCATTAGCAGCATTGTTCCTGGGTAAACATATCAGTCACTTGTCTTTTTTTCCCCTGAAACATTTTTTAAAATGAATTAATTTGCATTCATTCCCTAAGCATTGTCACAACATACAAAATGTGATTTCCCATCCAGAATATACTGCATAATGGCTTAATCATGCATGTTATCGTCAATAATTTTCCATTTCTAGTTGCATATATGTATAGATAGATATAGATATAGATAGATATTACCCCTATTTCTGACCCTCTGCCCTTTCCTACCCTCCTCCCACGCTATCTCTGGTGTCTACCGCTGTTTTCCATTCCTTTCCCCCCACATTTTCTTAAATAATCTAACTACTTTCAATAGCAAGTTCAGCTGGTAATTTTCAAGAAAAGTAGTTTTAACTTTAATAATTCAAAGAAATGCTAAGGAACTTTGCTTAACACTTAAAGCCAGGCAACAGTCACTTTTCAACATTGTTACATACATTTTTTTTTCTAAAATGAAAGTATTTAGAGCAGGCCGTTTTAAGTAAGAGAGGCTTTTAAGATAGTGGCTGAAGGATTCCCGCAGGGAGACCGCTGGCCAGAACACCAGTCCAGCTGCGATAGCTCTGGGGTGGTGTTTAACTTCTTATGTCTCCGTCTCCTTTGCTGAATGGGCATGGTGACTTTGCTGACCCGTGTCACTGGGTCGCTGTGAAAACTAAATGCGGATGGGAACCAGCAGTTAGCGTAATGGCTATGTCGCTGGACTCCCACGTAGTCGACCGCGGTTCGCGTCCCGGACCCGGTGGCTTAAAACTCACGCCGGGTGTGTGTGCCTGCGTGCACAAGATCCAGAGAGGAGAATGGAGGAGAAGGGATTGCGGCATGACCATCCCCCCTGGGGGGTGATTTCTCGCTTTCTGTCTCTATGTCTCTCTCTCTCTGTCTGGCGAGCGCACGCGCCCTACAGTGAAAATCTCTCCAAAAAAAAAAAAAAAAACTAAATGCGGTGAGCGATGGGAACAATGCATGTAGGGCCTAGCACATGGTGTACTCTTGGACATGAGTTGTCCTGCAGCAGGTTTTTTCCCCCGAGGAATTTTACCGATAGTTGCTTCTCAAGTTTATTCTCAAGTGTTATTCTGGGTATAGAGATTAGGATGGCTCTTGAAAGTCTTTTTCGTTTTTAAAATTGAAGCGCAGTTAATAGACAGTGAGGTCCATAAGTTGTTGAGTTTTGACAGACACTCATGTACCTCACACCCCTATTGAAATTCAGAACATTTCTGTCACTCCAGACCCTTCCTGGGGGCAACCTGCCTTCCGATTTTGATCACTCTAGCTTCTTGCCTAGAGCGATAAACAGAACCACACATTTTGTGCTTTTTGGTACTTACTTCTTGTGCTCAGCTTAATGTTTTTGCAGTTGGCCTATGTCATTTCACGTACTCACATTGTTTTTTTTTTTTTTTTTTTTGACTTGTGTATCTTTCCAGGACACGTTTGATAGGGAGAGACATAAAGACTATGGCCCTCGGGATCGAGATGCGCAATTAGAATCTGATATTAATTCAACCCGTAGTCAGCTCAACCAGGTTCAAGACGAGTAAGAGGAATGCAAGTTATCTTTTTCCAAAAAGAATTGTTCTTTGTTTAATTATGTTTTAAATCTGAAGGGAGAATAATGGCTTATGTAAAATATGGGCATTGTAAATAAGTAATATGATTTCTGTGTGTGTGTGTGTGTGTGTGTGTGTGTGTGTGCCTGTGTGAATTGGGAGTCAGTGTTTGACTTTGGGAATTCTTGGTCACTCAGCTCCATGGGTGGGGTTCCTCCTTCTCCATGGGCTCTTCTTATCAGCTCATATTATAAACAGGTAGAGATTGTTAAATAAACACCTTTTGAGAGAAAAATTTTTATAAATATGCAGAAAGAGAAGACTTAAAGAGAGTGAAAGGTCAGATAAGGAGAAAAATGAAGAGAGAGGCAGAAAAAGTAAGATGAAGCAGGATTTCTCTGAGCATTGGACTCATTTGGGGGGTTATATCCAAAAGCTCATGGAAAAATGGAATTAAAATATAGGTTTACTTTGGTGTAGAACAACTTTGATATCATGCACATTTTTTTCAAAATACACATTGTCCATCAACTTTTTGAGGACCCCATGTTTTACAGATTGAAAGAGATGAGTTGGTCTTTTAAAAAAAGACATTTTGAGATTTTTGGAATAACTATAGGTATAAAAATATAGTCTTTAGGGACCAGAAAATGGCATAATAGTTATGTTGCTGGACTCCCATATAGTCAACTGTGGTTCGAGTCCTAGACCTGGTGGCTTAAAACTCATGCTGTGCATGTGTGTGTGTGTCCAAAATCCCGAATGGAGTAGAAGGAATTACAGTGTGGCCATCCCCCCGGGGATGATTTCTCACTTTCTGTCTTTCTGTTTCTCTTTGTCTCTCTGGCGAGTGCATGCACCCTGTAGCCAAAATCTCCTAAATCTATATATCTATATATAGATAGTTAAGCAATACCAGGCAACAGCAGATATATCAGATTCGTGCTGCAGGCAGGGCAGAGTAGCGAGCTCGGGGGTTACAGCAGGCTTTGACAATGACAAACACTCTGAGTTTGTACTGAAGGAGGTTGGACACGCGTGTATGAACTACATTCCATGTCCCTAACAAAAGCCCCCCAATAAGATGTTCTTCTTGCCACAGAGGCTCTATTGCTGACCTGAATGGGGCAATGAGGAAGTTTCCTGTTAGCTAGTTAAAGCTTGGGATAGGGTAGTGTTCTTGTTCTCTGATGTTTCCTGCTTTCTCCCCCAAAGGAAAATACCTTTATTGATTTAGTTTTCCCTGATTATAAAGGTAATAGAAATATCCTTCTCAAAATGCATAAACCAAGTAATGAAAATCAGGCCAGCCTATGATGCGATGGTTAAGGCAGCTGGCTCCCACATGGCTGACTGCGTGGTTCAAGTTCTGGACCTGGCAACTTTAGAAGCATGCCAGGTGCGAGGACATAGTGCATATTGGTTATGGCACTGGGTTACCGTATGGTGGGCTGTGATTTGAGTCCCACACCTGTCTCTCTGTCTCTCTGTCTCTCTGTCTTTCTGGTGAGCGCACATGCCCTATGGCAAAAACCTCTCCCCCCCAAAAAAATTAAATAAAAAAATTAAATCAAAGTTGAGGGGATAGCACTGGGACTAGGAAGGCCAGGTTGTAGTGGCCCCATTATATGCATGGTGGCATTAACTTTTCTCAGCTGTTGCTATAACCTCCATTTCCCTGATTTTATTTATTTATTTATTTTTGGAGAGGTTTTTGCTACAGGGAGCATGCACTCACCACAAAGACAGAGAGAGACAGAGAGACAGAAAGTGAGAAATCACCCCCCAGGGGGGATAACCATGCCACAATCCCTTCTCCTCCATTCTCCTCTCGGGATCTTGGGCATGCACGCACGCGCGCCCGGCGTGAGTTTAAGCCATGGGGTCCGGGACTTGAACCACGGTTGACTACATGGGAGTCCAGTGACATAGCCATTACACTACCTGCTGGTCCCCCGATTTCTTTTGAATGACAAAAATGGAAGAATTACAAGGACTAAAGGGAGGCTCAGTGAGTCTCAGTTTTAATTGTTCCTGAACAAGCAGCTTAACTGCCTCAATTTTTAGGGGTCATTGGTCAACCCAGACAGGCTCCTCTGAAAGCCATTTTTTTTGGAGCTGCATTCTGAATAGTTGGGGGATTTACCAAGGCTCCTACCCAAAATTTGTGTCAGAATTTCATAGTTCTTTTCTGTCTAAATTTTGGAGCGTTGGAATAGGGAGTGTCGGCCTTGGGCTGTCTGTCCCCAACCCTGAGATGATGAAAGGCCCTGATCAAGTAGCTACAGGTGGAGTAGGGCTATATAGGTATAATCCTATTTTATAAAGTACGTCTCGTCCCCATAGATTCAAAGACATTTCAGATAAAATATAGGGTTGAAACTGTCCTGTGTGACCCTCCTGATCTGTCCAAGGAAGAGTAGCAGAACTCTGCTGATGATTTAACATATCCTACCTCTTCTAATGTGGAGCTAATAAATTCACATGGCCAGCTATTGGGCCAATGTTTTTGGGCTACAATGGAAACATCAGCCCCAGTGTCTAAAAGTCCCTGAATTTTTCTCCCCGGTATGGTTAGAGTATGCGTTGGCTGAGTTTCCCAAAGAGCCTATAGAAGATAGACCTGGTCTGTGGACCCAAATCCTTTTGTCTTCTGGGCTCTGTGGTTAACAATCGCCTTTGCAGAGCTACAGGTAGCGGCACGAGCTGAGCTATAAAGTCGGATTCAAGAAGCTGAATAATTTGAGGGAACCAGCAGTTAGCGTAATGGCTGTGTCGCTGGACTCCCATGTAGTCGACCGCGGTTCGCATCCTGGACCCGGTGGCTTAAAACTCACACGGGGTGCGTGTGTGTGCGTGCCCAAGATCCCGAGAGGAGAACGGAGACGGGATTGCGGCGTGGCCATCCCCCCTGGGGGGTGATTTCTCGCTTTCTGTCTCTATGTCTCTCTCCGTCT
>NW_006203463.1:1531809-1543178 GCF_000334495.1 Tupaia belangeri chinensis | reverse complement strand
TCCCAAAAAAAAAAAAAAAAAAAAAAGAGGCTGAATAATTTGAGAGGCAGAGGCTATAAACTTGATTTCTTCAGAATAATCTGCATCTAGTATGCCAGGGGTCACTACTAATTCTTTTAACGACATACTGCTTCTTCCTAAAATCAGTCCCACTGTGCTCTGTGGCAAAGGCTTATAAACTCTGGTAGGAAATGCCTGTGGATTATTTCAGGTGTTACTACCCTCCTGGAGGTGGGACTGAGAGCCTGCCCTGCACTACCTGGGGTTGTCCGGTAGAGACCTCTGACTGTCCGTGGCCTGCCAGAAGCCTCTGACTGGCTAGGTTGTCCCGTGTTCTCTGAGAGAACATCGAGAGTGCCCCTACTGTTTGATGGGGCCAGGGTTGGCCCCGTGTACTGTTTCCTGGGGGCCCTCGTGGCCTTCCATCTGTATCTGTTCGGGATCTACATTCACTAGCCCAATGCCTTCCTCTCCGGCATGTAGGACTCATCCCAGGAACCTGAGTAGGCAGTAGGATCGGGCCTTTTGGTTCTCTAGTCATATCTCTTTGATTGTTTTGGATATCGACAGTCACGTGCCATATGTCCTGGTCTGTTGCAATTAAAACAATTTTCTTTGATTTCTTTTGTGTTACTTCCTTTAATGCAGTTGCTAAGGTCATAACCTGAATTTGCGGTTCCCCAATGACTTGACAAAGTCTAATGAAATCAGCCACTGTCCCCTTTTTTGTGTGTGGAGCAATAGCTGTTTTGCAAAATACATTAGCATTTTCAAAGGCCAGTTGTTTCAACAAATTTGTCCTGCCTCCTCATCAGAGACCAGTTGCAATATGGCTTATGTCAAGCAGGAAATAAAATCTTGATAGAATTCACTAGGTCCTTGTCATACTTTGATCAAACCACCTGTCCCTCGATCCTGACCAGGAAGCCCTTTCCAGCATCTTTAGCATGTAATGTTAATCTGCTGATAGCCCTGTGGTGTATATCCAGTTTGTACACCAGTGTCGGCATGCTTCCCTATTCCAGTCAACATTTCAAACTTGATAGGTATTCTAGGTTGTTGATTCCTATTCACCTGCTCTTGGCGAATCAGACCAATCCAACTTCCATAAAAGATCATCTCCTCCCAACTAGCATGCCTTACCTATCACTTGTCAATCATTAGGGAGTAAATGCAGATTGAGTAGCTGTCTCTAATACCACAATTGTTTATGGTGCCATAGAACCATGTTGTGTACAAGCCATTTTTAATTCTTTCAGAGTTTTAAAGGATATCGGCTCATAGTGACACCGATTTTGTCCTGGAATGTCAGGATCCGGAGTTTCTATAACTGGGCATAATTTAAATCCCAAAATGTCCTCTCCTCTATCTGCTGTGCAATGCAAAGCTCTCTGGAAGGGGGCTAAAGTGGGAGTTGTTCTTTCTGTCCTAGCACCATTTGATATGCACGTAGGTTTTGACTGAGAAGCAGCAGGCAGGAGCACTAGGCCACAGGTCAGTGACTCCTCCTGTCCTGCAGCTGCTTCAGAATCTGCAGTCTTAAGTCTAACTTCACAAGACTGTCATTTTCATTATCAAGTCCCACTTCCCTAGCCTTGTCTTTAGTTACAGACTCATTTCTTAGGTAGGAGGGAGCTATACCTCAGCCTCAGGTTTATTATTTTATAGGAAAGAAAATGGGGAAAGAGGAAATGGAATGCAAAGCCAGTTGTTTTCAGATGTTAATTGGTTGATGACAGGAAATGACTGGCGCCATGTGGTTTCTTCTGATCTTTTGGGGCGAAATCACACATGTGACTTCCTTAGACAGATACTGCCTTGCAGTATCAGCAGCTAGTGTATTTGCATGCAAATGCTTTCATCACTATGTAAATAAAGCTCACAGAACCCCATTTCTGCATATGTCTGAGGTCCCCATGCTTGTTCAGAATGGCCACTCTCCACATAGCTCCTTTACTACTTCTATTAGGATGTCCATTACCTTCTGAACATCACTTGCACTCATCCTTCCTTTCTCTTTCTTGCTTGAACCACCTGCCTTCCAACTATCTTCCCTGCTTCCATTCTTGCTCAACTGCAATCCATTTTCCACATAGCAAATACATTTTTTTTTTATTGTATTCAGTCACCCTTCTGCTTAAAAGCCATTCATATCTTCCTTGGATACTGAGAAAAAAGAAGTCTAGATTCCTGACCAGAGCTCTCCCAGAACCCTGCCTGAGCTGAATCTACTTCTTGTGGACCTAGTCTACTGTCCACTTCTCACCCTGGGGCCTGCCTATGTTCTTGCATTCATTTGAAAGAAAGAATACTCAAGTCTTCTACTGGCTCTTTGCATGGCTAGGTCTTTATTATCCTTCAGTTCTCAGCCTAAATGTGACTTTCTCAGAGTCCATCTGTGACTATCACATGCTGGAAGAACTTTTCCCTTTCTCCTCTTTAATTCTCTTTCACAGTGATCTTTAAAAAGTGGCCTTAGGCCAGCAAGTGGCACAGTGGTTAAGGTACTGGACTCCTACTTGGCTTATTGTGGTTCGAGTCCTAGCCCTGACAGCTTGAAGTTTATGCTGGGCACGTGTGCATGCATGTCCAAAATCCCAAGAGGAGAAGGGAGAAGAAAGATTGTGATCTGGCCATACTCTTGGGAGATGATTTCTTACTTTCTCTCTCTCCATTCCTCTCTGTCTGCACACATGTGTTCTAGAGCAAAAAAACTCTCTTTCTCTCTCTCTCTCAAAAAAAAGTAGCCTTGTTCTTATATTCAGTAGTTATCTCCCTCACTAGACTAGAGTGTCTACAGGTCCCCTCTGATCTTGTACTGACATTTGACACTACTGTATCTCCAGCCTTATGCCTGACACAGAGTAAATTCTCAATAATCTGTTCAGTGAGTGAATAAATCTATACAAAAACACTTAAAAATGCTAACCTAATTAAAGTAATTCTTGGCACATAATGGTCACATCACTTCTTTTCCTTCTCTCTATATGGCATCTGAGCATATGAAATTAGCATGCACATTTGCTTGTATGTGTTCATATATGTATGCTGTGTGTTAGGAGGTGAAAAACAACTTTATTCTTGTTTACGCTTTCCTTTCTTTCTTGGTCCACTTTCTTTTCTTCTTTTTATTTTCTACAGTTTTCTCTTGATAAAAATATTTATTTTTCCATATTTACTTTAAAATCTGTAACATATTCCCATTTGGATTAAGTCATGTTAATTTCTTTTCAGTATCCAATAGCTGTATTAGGAAGTTGTTGCTATGCTGAGTTTCTTTTAGACTTTAGACATTTCATTCATTTACTCATTCGTTCATTTTTTATTTTTTAAAAAAGATCTACTATGTGACAGACACTGTTTTAAGTGCTGCAAATAGAGATGAATAAAATAAAATCCTTGTCCTTAAGTAGTTTACAGTGGGGATGTAATGAGATAGCTGTGAATGGAGCTCAGAGAGACATACTTGGAGAGAGGCAGGGTTGACGTGTAGAGTGGCCCTCCATAAGTGGGCATCTGTTAGAGGAGGAGGTGGGATGACCTTTGAGTGTCTGATTGGTTGGGATTTGTGGGATTGAGAGGAGGAATCCTGATAGCCCTTTGTTTCTTAGTTTGCTTTACTCACTTTAAGGGTTCCAGTGTTTTACCTTCCACTGTTCTCCATCTAAAGGAGAGGAAGAAGCTGGTGTAAGTGTAGACAGCAGTAGCACTCTTTAGCCTTGGCTGTGAGAAACAAGCCTGGGAGACAAGTTCAGAGAAGTCAGGAAACCTCAACCTGTGATGTCTCATGGACAAGGTGATTGACAGCCTTGGTCTTCATTTTGAGGTCGTTCTTCCACCCCCATTTTTTTTTTCAATTTAGATAGACCTAAGGAAAGAGTAGGTAGATGGCATGTTGGTAAAGGTGCTGGACTCCTAGATGGCCAACCGTGGTTCAAGTCCCAGACCTGGCAGTTTGCTTTCTCACTTTCTCCCTCTCTCTCTCTGTCTTTCTCTGGTGAGTGCATGTGCCCTATAGCAAAATGAAAAAATAATAATAATAAATTAAATAATTCTAAAAAAAAAAAGAGTATGTTTTATTATGGTTTGTCTACCATGATGAGAGTCCTTGAAACTAATAGTGGCCTAGCTCTGTTGAAAACTCAGGAAATCATGCCAAATAAGTGGTGGAAGTCGGAGGCAGGAAGACATGAAATTCCTGGTGTGATTGTGGAAGACCTTTTCTTCAGTGGGAAAACCTTTCCGTTAGGTTTAGGAAGCCCTGGAAAATCAAGTCAAATGCAGCTCCACAGTGCAAAGTAGTGAGAATAGATAGTATATTGTAGAGAAATGGATATTTCATATAGAGAGGTAGCCTGGGAGGGAGTTGGTGTGATTAGAGCAGGTGAATTAGTGACTCAGGAATGGGGAGGTGCAGGGGTGCTGGCATAGCACTTGCAGTGAGACATGGGTTCTTGCCCCACGCTCAGGAGGAATTAGAGACATGGACACAGAGTAGGTATAGCAAAGCAGGGAGTTTATTGAAGGAGAGGGAAGGCAGACAGAGCTCCGAAGAAGGGAGGTGTCCCGGAAAAAGAGTTGCCGAGGAGCAACTAGGGCGAGGGGTTCTCTGGGTCAGAGGGGCTTTGTTCCGGCTTGTTCCAGGTGGGGCTTGCACATATGTTCTCCTGTGGTGGGGAGGGCACATGCTGGATGAGTCTAGTTATTCTCCTAGTTTTAGAGTAGGTGTGAAGGTTAGGAGATTCTTTGTCTAGAGGCTTTGGGCATAAACACCACTATCTTTCCTCCTCCTGGAAGGTGGTAGGATCTGGGAAAAACCTTTGTTTTAGGTCTAGGTCCTGCTGCCCAGGTCAGTCACTGAGCCACTGCTGCAAGAGGTCTTTGTCTCCATCTTAAAACTTAGACATTTTGTGATTCCATTTTGGGCCTTTACCTGGACTATATTTTTAGGGTCCCTGTCTCCTACTTCATTAGGAGGCTTAGAAGGAGGAATTAGGGACCAGCAGATGGCATAATGGTTGCATCGCTGGATTCCCACATAGTCGACTACAGTTGGAGTCCCGGACCCAGCAGGTTAAACTCATGTTGGGCACATGTGTGTGCGTGCCCAAGATCCCAAGAGAAGAATGGAGGAGAAGAGATTGTGGCATGGCCACCCCCTCAGGGGGGTGTTTTTGCTTTCTGTCTCTCCATCTATTTCCGTCTCTCTGGTGAGAACACGTGCTGTATAGCAAAAATCTTTCTTAAAAAGAAAGAATTAAACATGTTTCATTGTCATTCATAGTCCAATAATAATAATTATTGCATCATCTTTTAGGGGTACTGGTTCCGTCATTTTTTTCTAAGTGAGCGACGAATACCAGCATGCTTTTGTACATGAGTGCATCATATTTGCGATATGATCTGATTAAATGCAGCTGTCTGATAATTTAATCTTGTTTATGTTGAATTTGTATCGTGTGCCAAACATTCCTAAGAGAAACTATGCCTTGTTTTAGAAAGTCTGCCAATTTTGAAAAATCTGTCTTTAGTTACTGATTTCTCTTACAGTCTGGCTGAAACCGAAAAGACTCTTGAAGAAACCAAGAAAAGATCGGTCATATCCCTTTTGGCTGCAGAGGAGGAAATAAATCAGCTAAGAAAGCAGTAAGAAAAAAATATGACAGGATTATTGCAGCCTGCTGGTTAATTGTTGCGTGTAGCTTTTTCAGTGTCCCATTACGATCTAAAACAATCTGCTAAAAATCAAAGAGAACAGGCAGCAGTATTTTTTTTATTAATGTTTTATGTATTTTCTGTACTATAAAAATATTGTCTATCTACTATAGAAAATTTCCAAAGTACAGCATAATATAAAGGAACAGAAAAACCCTGGCTTGATACCCAAGGTAGTTACTGTTACCATTTGGGGTTCTTTCTAACTAATGATACTTTAACAGGAGAGTTGACTCTGCAGAATGAAGTAGAAAAGTCTGCCATTGGGGAACCTTTATACCTGATGGTTGTTTTCTTCTACTGCTATGAAAACATTCTTGCAAAAATTACTTTTAAACAAGTTCAGAATGTCCTATCATATGGATATTTTCCTAACTGAAAATTTTCCTATTAAATATTTACTTGGATACTATGTGATTTTGATGTGGAAATAACGTTGAGATAATTTTTGTGGAAACGTAGCTTAAATGAAAAATTACTTCCTCGGGACCAGCAGTTAGCACAATGGCTATGTCGCTGAACTCCCATGTAGTTGACCGCGGTTCAAGTCCCGGACCTGGTGGCTTAAAACTCACGCCAGGCGCATGTGCGTGCGTGCCCAAGATCCCGAGAGGAGAATGGAGGAGAAGGGATTGCAGCGTGACCATCCCCCCTGGGGGGTGATTTCTCGCTTTCCATCTCTCTCTCTCTCTTTCTGGCGAGCGCACGTGCTCTATAGCAAAAACCCTAAAAAAAAAAAAAAAGAAAGAAAAAAAAAGACTTCCTAAAGGCATGTTTCTAGAAGGGGAAAATAAACACTGATCCTTTAGGGCTATACCTTCATTAATCTTAATTTTGACTTTTCCCCCATGAAAGAGTAAGTGGGAGGTATATCTAATGTGCACATACCCACACATTCTTCATCTCCCATGTGTTCCAATTGTTCTGATTTCTTCTAGAACATACATCTTAGCTTGGAATGCTCTTTTGCTTTTCACTCTGTCTTCCCCCCTTAAAATCATTTCAATGCCTTATTTCCCGTTTGGTACACTGCCTGAAATTCGTCGAGCATCCACCGTACTCACTGCTTTTCCATAGCACTGATTGGGTTCTTCCCCGTTTCCGGTGCACCTTTAATTCTGTTACACTTCTAGCGTCCTTACCTCCATCGCAGTCTGACCTCTTCCCTTTCACCTCATCTATGTCCATTCCCATAGCCCCACGCTCTCTCCTCCTGACTTTTCCTTCTGTTTTACGGTGACCACGCCTCTGTGTCTTAGAGGAAGCCCGTCTTATTTCCAAAGGTGCTACATTGTACTCCCAGGCCACACTTCCAGCTCGCCGTTTCCCCAGAGTCCACCTGTTCAGAGAATTAGGGAGCTAGTGATGGGAGGAGACATGGCTTAGACAGACTTCGGGACTAGGTTTTTTGGAGAGGTTTTTGCCATAGGGCGCCTGCGTTCGCCAGGTAGACAAGAGAGAGACAGAGAGACAGAAAGCAAGAAATCACCACCCAGGAGGGATGGTCACGCCGCAATTCCTTCTCCTCCATTCTCTTCTCGGGATCTTGGGCACGCACGCACACGAGCCCGGCGTGAGATTTAAGCCACTGGGTCCGAGACGCGAACCGCGGTCAACTTCGTGGGAGTCCAGCGACATAGCCATTACGCTAACTGCTGGTTCCGGGACTAGTTTTTGATGGTCAGCTGTGTTCCCTTTGCACAGTTAAGATCCGGGCCACGTGGGACGGTGTGGCTGTAGGTGCACTCTATTTCCTAGAGATTCTGCATGGGCCTGGTTTCCCGTGGAGCTGCAGCCCCAGCGGCACCCTGACGCCAGCTCTGCTCTTTGCTCCTCCTTGTTCCTGCGTATTCCCATAGGTTCCCATTGCGGCCCTGGCATGCTGGCTAGGGCGGCCTCTGCTGCTGGGCCTGCCCACTGTCGCTCATGACCTGTCCTTCCTTCCTACCTCCTCCCCTCTCCTCCTCTCTCCTCACCTCCCTTCTCGCCCCTCCCCTTCTCCTCCCGCCTCCCTCTCTGCTGTTCAGGCTTAAATCTCTTCAAGCCCAGGAGGACGCCCGCCACAGGAGCACAGACTCTAGGAGCTCGGCTGAGGCCAAGCGCTCAGAGCCCCGGACCTCGGAGCAGCGGAGATCGGAGCAGCGAGGGGCGATCAAGCGCAACCTGGAGCGGAACACCGAAGTGGCGTCGGACTATGAGAAGCAGCTCCAGACCCTGAAGGACGAGATCGCCGCTCTGTCTGCAGAAAAGTCCGCGCTCCAAGGAAGGTCTGAGAAACTCACAGATCTTTTCGTGGATCCTCTTTGTGCTGCCTTAGTGGATGTGGAGGGGGCAGGGAGAGGAAAAGTCACCCTGAACCTAAACCCCAGCAGTAGGGGAGTTCCAAATTGTCAAGGGATTGTCCTATTTATTTTTAAAGTTTTTTGGGACCAGCAGTTAGTATAATGGCCATGTAGCTGGACTTCCATGTAGGCGACTGTGGTTTGAGTCATGGACCCGGTGGCTTAAACTCACACCAGGCGCGTGTGCGTGCGTGCCCAAGATCCCGAGAGGAGAATGGAGGAGAAGGGATTGTGGCGTGGCCATCCCCTCTGGGGGGTGATTTCTCCCTTTCTATCTCTCTATTTCTCTCTATCTTTCTGGCAAGCGCACGTGCCCAATAAGAAAAAAACCCAAAAACCAAAAAACAAAAAACAAAACCTCTCCAAAAAAAAGAAAAAAAAGTTTTTGCCATAGGGCTACAGGACATGTGTGGTGGCAGGGGCTGGGGCGGAGAGTGAGAAATCACTGGGTAGGGGATGGCGGAGCTGCAATCCCTTCTCCACACCTCTCGGAATTTTCATTCATGTACCGCTGTTTTTCTTTCTTTCTTTTTTCTTTTTTTGGAGAGGTTTTTTGCTATAGGGCGCGTGCGCTCGCCAGACAGAGAGAGACAGAGAGACAGAAAGCAAGAAATCACACCCCCAGGGGGGATGGCCATGCCACAATCCCTTCTCCTCCATTCTCCTCTCGGGATCTTGGGCACGCACACACACACACCTGGCATGAGTTTAAGCCACCGGGTCCGGGACTCAAACCGCGGTCGACTATGTGGGAGTCCAGCGACATAGCCATTATGCTAACTGCTGATCCCGTGTACCACTGTTTTTCAAGCCAAGGGGTCTGGCCTCCAACATGAAGTTAGCCATATGAGATCCAGCCCTGGTGGCCACCAAGCCACCAGCTGGCCCCCAAGCATGATCTTACGTAATTCATGCGCACAGAGAGAGGAACACCTCCTGGATTGGCAGTGCTTGTGCGCGAATTAATTGGGAGTTCAGAAACACGCAGGAGGAAGGTCCTTTCTCTGGCTGGAAACAAAGCTGGTGTGGACTTTTAATAGGGAGGTGGTGCCCATGTTGAAAGAACATTCCATCATTTGAGGCTCTTTCTCCCCAAGACGGAGGGGTCCTCTCTGTAGGGACGACTTTTACTGCAGGCATTTCTTACCTTGTAGCTCCCTTGGCTGGGTGACATGCGTGGGCTCCGTGCTGTCTGAAATCCCTCTCTCCTGATGCACAGAGGTCAAGACAGGCTATCAAGACGGTGTTACCTGAGGGTGAAGTAGGATATTTGTCCTTGGGTCTCAGCATTTCCCTTATTCTTTCCAACAGCCTCCAGCCCCTAATCAGCCCCTCTCCCCTCCCCTGTCTCCGTTCCCCTACATGTCAACTCAGTCTTCTATTTTGGGGAGTCACTCCGTCAGTTCTGCTCGTGCCAATGTGTGCTAGGTCCTAAGGTCTGTGCCTTTCTGCTACGGTGGGAGTATTCGCACCACTAGCATTGGCAGCCACCATAAAGAGGGCTGTCCTCCCCCTCTCTTATCAGGGATCAGCACAGCGGTCCACTCGGTTTTGCACCATCTCTTGCTCCCTTGTATCTTGCATAAAACTTCCCTTTGGGGAGGGCATTTCCTTTGGGCCAGCTAGTCTGGTAGTTTACTTGGTACTTGAGCCCTGTACTTCTCACTGACACGGCGCTTTACAACTTGCAGAGAATTTCGTTAGCTCATCTGACCTGTTCTGAACAGGGCGAACCTCCTGGAGGTGGACGCTAGGCCCTGGAAAGGACAAGTGATGGCAAAGTCCCGCTGATATGAGGTGAAGCTGGCAATGAGGACATAGGACTTCCTTCTTGTTCAACCAGCGTTCATTCCATTTTATACCCAAGGCTCACGTTATGTGTTAGTACGCCAGGGTCAGGGGGAAAAACCACCCAGATCTGGCTTCTCCACCATCTCTGGCTCCCGCTGTGTTACTCCAGGGCCTGTCCTATTATTAACTTCTCTGAGCATCCAGTTCCTCATCGGGAAAAATACCCAGCAATCAAACCTGGCCTGGTAAGGTTGTATAAGGATAAGCAGAGCGGGGCCAGTAGATGGTGTAGTGGTTTCATTGCTGGACTCCCACAGCTGATTCTGTGCCTTTCTGCTATGGTGGGAGTGTTTGCACTACCGGCATTGGCAGCCACTATAAGGAGGGCTGTCCTGCCACTCTCATCAGGGATCAGCACACCGTTACACTTGGTTTTACAGCATCTCTTGGCTCCTCATTTCTTGCATAAAACCTCCCTTTGGAGAGGGCTTTTCCTTTGGACTAACTGCAGTTGGAGTCCCAGACAGTGGCTTGAAAATGACCCTGCCTGCCTGTGCATGCCCAAGACCCCAGGAGGAGAATGAGGAGAAGGGATGGCAGTTTGGCCATCCATCCTGGAGCCTACTGCTGTTTGGCCATCCCTCCGGGAGGTGTGTGTGTGTTTCTCTCTGTCCCTCTCACTGTCACTTTCTCTGTTTCTCTCTCTCTCTCACTAACACATGTGCTCAATGGCAAAAACCTCTAAAGAAAAGGACAAGCAGAGGTATGGAATGAGAGAACTCCGTAGGTTCTGACTGGGTACGCAGGTACAGAGTATTGTTTCTTTTAATTTTAAAAGAATTATTATTATTATTTTTTTGAGAGATTTTCACTGTAGGGCGCGTGCGCTCGCCAGACAGACAGAGAGAGAGACATAAAGACAGAAAGCGAGAAATCACCCCCCAGGGGGGATGGTCACGCCGCAATCCCTTCTCCTCCATTCTCCTCTCGGGATCTTGGGCACGTACGCACACGCCCGGCGTGTGTTTTAAGCCACCGGGTCCGGGACACGAACCGCGGTCGACTACGTGGGAATCCAGCGACATAGCCATTACGCTAACTGCTGGTTTCCAAGAATTATTTTTATTTAACTTTTTATTATCATATCTATTTTTTTAACTTGAGAGACAGAGAGAGAGAGAGGGAAAGTGAGAAAGTGAGCCACCAGGTCTGGAACTTGAACCATGGTCCACATTGGGGAGCCTAGCGCCCTCAACCTCCCCACCATCTGCCGCCTGGAGTGTGGAGTATTGTTGCTTGCTTGTGACGGCATTCCAGACCTCTCAGGCTTGGTGGGGAGGTCACCCCAGGCAGCTCTCCTGCCGAGGGTCCCCATTTGGAGAGAAGAACCAGAGGCCAGGAACCACTGGGAGTGGCTCCAGGTGTTCCCCGGCTGATTCTTGCACCCCACATGTCCTCCAGGAGCAGGTCTCCCAGCCCTACCCCTGGCAGCCCCAGCCGCAGTCGCCGCGCCACGCGCAG
>NW_006203463.1:1531353-1531699 GCF_000334495.1 Tupaia belangeri chinensis | reverse complement strand
GTTCAGCGATGCCTACTCTCAGGCGCGCCTGGACGCGCAGTGCCTGCTCCGCCGCTGCATCGACAAAGCCGAGACCGTGCAGCGGATCATCTACGTCGCCACCGTGGTAGGTGACTGCGCCGTGTGCGTCACACCGCGGCTCGCTCCCACCGCCTTTGCTGGAGTGAAGGCCACCATGCAAAAGACGGGTAGATCCTGAGGCCACCCAGAGGGTGGACCCCCAGTCTCTTGTCTGCCACCGTGTCCCTGGGCGCTTAAAGCTGCGCAGGATCAAGGCATATTTCTTTCATTAATAACCTAATCTTCCTGAGACTCCTCCACTCCACCCCCCACCGTCTCCTTCTTC
>NW_006203463.1:1530592-1531214 GCF_000334495.1 Tupaia belangeri chinensis | reverse complement strand
GGGCGCGTGTGCGAGCGTGCCCAAGATCCCAAGAGGAGAATGGAGAAGGGATTACGGCGTGACCATCCCCTCTGTGGGGCGATTTCTCGCTTTCTGTCTCTATGTCTCTGTCTGTCTGGCGAGCGCACGCGCCCTATAGCAAAAACCTCTCTAAATAAATAAATAAATAAATAAATAAATAAATAAATAACCAGGTCGTCCCAACGCCTGCCACATCACAGGCCTTTCATAGCTATTTAGGAAACACACCTGCTGGGGATGCGTGTTTAAGTATGAGTCAAACACTGGACCATGGTTTCCTCTTATTTCTTGACTACTAAGAGAATATTGCAGCGGGCTCACCGCCCAGCGTGTACTTCCTTGAAGCTCACCCAGGTCCTGCCTCCTGCTCCCACAAATCCCCAGAACGATGGTCAACTGTCTTGAAAGCAGTGAGCGTGGATTGTTATACTGTATTTACGAACTTTTCAAAGTGTAGAGGTGTATTTTCCCCTGGATTAAAAATGCGTTTGACCAACTGCGCGTAGTTACCAGGAGACTGGGACCCTGTGCGGTTTGATCCTTTCCCATTCCTCGCTTGTACCTCTCTCTCTCTCTCACACACACACACACACACACACAC
>NW_006203463.1:1507532-1527081 GCF_000334495.1 Tupaia belangeri chinensis | reverse complement strand
CACATAGTTGACCGCGGTTCATGTCCCGGACCCGGTGGCTTAAAACTCACGCCGGGTGCGTGTGCGAGCGTGCCCAAGATCCCAAGAGGAGAATGGAGAAGGGATTACGGCGTGACCATCCCCTCTGTGGGGCGATTTCTCGCTTTCTGTCTCTATGTCTCTGTCTGTCTGGCGAGCGCCCGCGCCCTTCTAAATAAATAAATAAATAAATAAATAAATAAATAAATAACCAGGTCGTCCCAACGCCTGCCACATCACAGGCCTTTCATAGCTATTTAGGAAACACACCTGCTGGGGATGCGTGTTTAAGTATGAGTCAAACACTGGACCATGGTTTCCTCTTATTTCTTGACTACTAAGAGAATATTGCAGCGGGCTCACCGCCCAGCGTGTACTTCCTTGAAGCTCACCCAGGTCCTGCCTCCTGCTCCCACAAATCCCCAGAACGATGGTCAACTGTCTTGAAAGCAGTGAGCGTGGATTGTTATACTGTATTTACGAACTTTTCAAAGTGTAGAGGTGTATTTTCCCCTGGATTAAAAATGCGTTTGACCAACTGCGCGTAGTTACCAGGAGACTGGGACCCTGTGCGGTTTGATCCTTTCCCATTCCTCGCTTGTACCTCTCTCTCTCTCACACACACACACACACACACACACACACACACACACACACTAATGTCGCAGTATTTCCGGTGCAGGAGGCGTTCCATGTGGCTAAAATGGCATTCAGACATTTCAAGATCCGCGTGAGGAAGTCGCTGACGCCGACTTACGCGGGCTCCAATGACTTTGAGAACGCAGTAATGGATTACATCATTTGTCACCTGGACCTGTACGACTCCCAGAGCAGTGTCAATGTGAGTGTCTTGTCCCTGCCACACTGATTCGCTGCTGTCATGCTCGGTGAGAGCTGGCCGCTCAGGAATTCCTCGCGCGGCCACTGCTGCTTCCCTGCAGTGCAGGAGACCCAAGGACCAGCCTTCAGCCCCTCTGGCTCCAGCCATCACAGCATTTCTTCTTTAAACATCTTATTGGAGGAAAATGTTGAGCTTCGTAGTTCTAGCCTACAAATGCACTGTTGAGTGGGGAAAAAGAATATCATAGATCTTGAAAAAAAGAATTATTTATTTAATTTTATGATCATTATTATTACTTTTTAAATTTGCTACAGGGCACATGCACCCACCAGAGAGAGACAGAGAAAGAGGGAAAGTGAGAAAGCATGTTGCTAGGTCCAGGAATTGAACCATGATTGGCCATGTGGGAGTCCAGCACCTTAACCACCACGCCACCACTGGCCCTAAGAACATATAGATCTTAAGAGCAAAGACTTCAGGAAAGATCTGTGCAGATTCGCATCCTGACTCTGCCGCTTACTGACTGTGTGGCCTTACACATTTATGTAACCTTTCCGGTCTTTAGCTTTCTACTCTAAATGAGGACAGTGGCCATTGCAGTGTAGAGCTATCGGGAGGATAAAATGGCAGAGAGAAGGTAATTTGCTTAGCATGAGTCTTGGCACATAGTAGATGCTCTGTAAAAGCAAGCTGTTGTAATGGTTTTTATTACAGATTTTGAACAGTTCTGAGTTCTATGTTGACACCTTATACTCCTGCCCAGGATGGAAGAATAAGGAAATTTAAAGACCTCGGAAGGTTTTCTCCTTTACTGTTTCCGAGGGGCTCTCTTGGCCTTTAGTGTGTCGTTTGTCCTCTTGGGTCATCATCTTTCCTGTGTCCCTATTAATGAGTGACCCCATCTTTCTCCGTTCAGGCCAGCCACTGTTTTTCTGGTTTCTGGTGCTTTCTCTCATGTTCTTCGCCCGCCTCCCCTCGGGCATACGATACGTAGGATGTCCGGGCTTCTCGTGATGGGCTGGTAACAAGGGGTCCCGTCTTTTGTTTTTCAGGATGTGGTCCGAGCCATGAATGTCAACCCCAAGATTTCATTCCCCCCTGAAGTGGACTTCTGTGTGCTCAGCGACTTTATCCAGGAGATCTGCTGCATTGCTTTTGCCATGCAGGCTCTAGAGCCACCCCTAGACATCGCCTTTGGGGCGGATGGGGAAATTTTTAACGATTGCAAGTAAGAGACACAGCAGAAGCTCCTGGGCTTCCTGGCCCTGCCCCTCCTCCTCTGCCCTGCAGGCAGGGCCCCATGCTGGGTCATTTCCTCTTGAACACATTGATCTTTGGGGAGAGCGGAGGAGTACTCCAAGCCTGTCTGGAACATTTTAAAAGAAAGGTGCTTTGGGCCAGCAGATGGTGTAGCAGTTATGTTGCTAGACTGCCACGTGGCTGACAGGGGTTCAAGTCCTGGATCCGATGACTTGAAACTCATGCTGGGTATGTGTGTGTGTGCCCAAAATCCCAAGAGGAGAATGGAGGAGAAGGGATTGCGGCATGGCTATCCCCCCGGGGGATGATTTCTCACTGTCTCTCTGTCTCTGTCTGTCTCTGGTGAGTGCATACACCCTAAGGCAAAAACCTCTACCAAAAAAAAAAAAAAAAGAAAGAAAGAAAGGTGCTTTATAAATGAAATGATTTCTAGTGCATTATTTAAGCCAAGTTTCTCCAAGGTGGTGTGTGAATCACCCACATTAATAACTCAAGGTACTTGTTGGAAATGTAGATTCCTGGGTCATATTCCATGGTCTTTTATGTCCAGGGTGAGGCTTAGGTATGTACAGTTTAGCAAGCACCCACAAATGCTCTCCATCTTTTGTCTAGGACCATTAAACATCTACCAAGTTTTACACAGTAAATAATTCCCTGATAAATGAGAGGAAATGAAATTTTAACCTTTGTAACATTTTATTGAAATAACTTCATGATGTCTTAGGATATAGCTGGAGTTTATCTGGAAAGAGACCAAGCTTGTGGGTAAGGATGCAGGCTTTGACCTTAAGCTGTCTGAGTTCGAATCCCGGCTCCATTGCTTCTTGGCTATATCATCTTGGGCATGTTCCTTAGTTTCTTCTCATGGAGGAAATGATCATTTCTACTCCCTCGGGCTGCAGGTTCGTTTAGATAATTCAGGAAAGCACGTAGGGCACTAGCTGGCATGTAGTGAGTGCTCAGGAAGTAGTAGTTCTGGATTTTTGATTTGATTTTTTTTTTTAAGAACTACTTTATTTAACCTTATTTATTTATTTTAATTTGACCAGAGAGGGACAGAGTGAGAGAGAGAGAAAATGAAAAAGCAAGCCACCAGGTCCGGGACTTAAACCGCAGTCAGCCATGTGGGAGTCCAGCACCCTTAACCACCATGCCACCTGCCGGCCCCTTAGCTCTGGGATTTTGTTCAGGCCGTAGGGTTACGGGTTGGTGGTGCCCTCCATCTGTGCCCGCTTGTTGATGCGGGAGACCATATCCCTTTCTTTCATTTACACAAATCCCACCAACAACCGGCTTTCGGGTGGCCATACTCATTCCCTGCGTGCCATGGAAGAGCTAGATTTTAGAGCACTACCTCAGCTGGGTCCCCTAGTGCCCTTACAGAGCATTTTGTCTTCATCTGTTTCCTTTCATTCCTTTCTCTTGTAAAGGATGGCGAGGACCGCTCAGGAACATCCCCTGTCCTAATTTCTAGCATCGGCACATTTTACTGTTCTCTGTGGGGCCTCTGCTTCCATCCTGTAGCCAGGGGGAACGTGCTGGTTTGGGGGCATTCTGTGGCCCCCACACCTGGGCTGCTGAGCCGTGAACTGGAATTCCTAGCAGCTTGGAATCTCACAGAACAGATTGAATCCCTTTCACCCTGGCAGCCCTTCACATGTCTGAAAGCAGCTACAGGCGATTCTTGGCTTAGCACGGACCACTCAGCGTTCGACTCTGCCAAGGTGTCAGTGATGGGCGTTCGGTAGGAGCCGTACCAGGGTACCCAGACAGCCATTCTGGTTTCCATTTCCAGCGCAGTGTTAAATCCGTTACACGAGATGATCGAGAGCTTATTATGAACCAGGCCTTGTGTTAGGTGACGTCCTGCTGCAGGCTGGTCTCCGTGTTCTGAGCATATTTCAGGTAGGCTGAGAGTTCTGGGCGTGTTAAGCTAGGATGTTTGGTGTGTTAGGTGCATTTTCAGACTATGGTGGGCTTATTGGAACATAACCCTACTGTAAGTAGAGGAATACCTGTACTCAAATCCTCCTTCTCTGGCCTCATGGCTTTAGTAAATTTTTTTTTTCTTTTTTTTAAGTTTGCTATAGGGTGCATGTGCTCACTAGGGGGAGAAAGAGAGAGAAAAAGTGAGAAATCATCCCCCCAGGCAAATGACCGTACTGTAATCCCCTCTCTTCTATTCTCTTGGGATTTGGGGCACACATGCACATGTGCCACTGTGTTTTTTTCTTTCTTTTTTTTTCATAGACCACAGATTAGTTTATTTTTAACACCCTTCGTGTCATGAATTCACAGGGACTAGGTTCCAGTAGCTCAGGCTCCTTTCCATGGGTTCTCACACAGTGGCTTCTCTGGGTGGAGCAGGCTGGCGCTTCAGTTGAATCCAGGTCCCTTTCTCTTCGGCTTCCTTCTTTTTCTGCTCATTTTCCTTCAACGTTTTAGGAAGCTGTCTCTGCTCTTAGAATGCTTCATATGCTCAATACGCACATTTATTCTCTTGGCAAGAATCTTGCCCTTAACTTGTCTGTTCAGGACAATGCCAACAGCGTGCTGGGTAACATTGTAGACTCCCCCAGTGTTGCCATGGTCACATTTGAGGGGCATTCCTTTGTGGACAGTACCCATCCCCTGATGTCTACACTATCACCTTTCTTGTAGATTCTCATATATGTTGCCAAAGGAACCGCTCATGTTTTCTAAAAGGCCTAGAGAACATACATCGGGTGCCTCTCCTCTTTCCCGCTGTGTCTGTCAGTTTGGTGAATTACTGGAAGATGGCGGTTCCGGCCAAAAGGCGCCAGTGTATTTTTCAAGCTGCCGGAGCCAGGACTCAAACCGTGCTGTTGGCCATGTGGGATCCAGCCACCTTAACCACCATGCCACTGGCTGGCCCCAAGATATTGATGTTTTTAAAAAATTAGATTTGACATTCTGTGCCCTTTTAACATTCCTTTGAAAGAAAGTGTTCACAGCTAAGTGTCAGCCTGCGGTTGGAACCGACCGGCCTCCAGGGACCAAGCCTCTTCACCCATCTGTCGCTCTGTGAGCTCAGCCAGTCCGCAGCAGCTTGCCTGCCTTCCTTCTCGCCCTGCAACACCGTCGGTTCGTTCTGAGTCCAACCAACACCCGCCATTATATTTTCCGTGTGCTGTCGCTACGCCATCTGTCTCCTCGACTTGTGCGATGAACCAGTAGTTCATCGGGAAGGTCATGATGTATTGTTCTAGGTTTTTCTATGCAAAAATGTGTCATGACTTTCCCAGTAACTCAGTACTTTTCAGACGCCACTGCCGGACCTCACGTGTATCCACTTGGCCTTGTATCTTATCAGCTTCAACTTATTGTCCAGCCTGCTGAGTTATTTTTTGGCTAGTCATCTGTTCTTTTCTTTTTTAAATGACCCACCCTCCACCTTTCACATGTTTTCTGTATTTCACGCAAGTCGTTGACGAACATATCGGCCAATGATAGGACCGTGCAAGCTCTCTTAACATCTTTCTCCAGGTGCTCTTCGGTCAGTTTCTGACCCACCTGTTTAAGTTAACTATCCACCTGCATTTCTTTCACTGTGCACACAGACATGTGAGAAATCTTACAGGAAACCTTATGGTACTTCACATCGTCTCTGTCTCTTGAGTTTTTCTGCCATAGGGCGGGCGCCACCACACCCCTGTCTCTTGAGTTTTTCTGAACTGCAGCTCAGAAGTCCCAAGAAGAGAAAGAATAAGATTGGTCTGGCATGACTTGGTTTAGTGAGTTCATGCTGAGGCCTAGTGTCACTGGTTAAGTCTACGCCCATCACTCTCTCTCTCTGCTTTTTTTTTTTTTTTTTTTTTAAATTTAATTTAATTTTTTTTTAATAATTTCCCATAGGGTATGTGTTTTTGCCAGAGAGAGACAGAGAAAGGTAAAGTGAGAAGTCACCCCTTGGGGGGATGGTCATGCTTCGTTAATCCCTTTTCCTCCTCCATTCTCTTCTTGAGATTTTGGGCATGCACACACATGCACCCAGTGTGATTTTCAAGCTGCTAGTCTGGGACTTGAACTGCAGTTGACCAGTACCTTAACCACCATGCCACATGCTGGCCCCATCTCTTTCTCTTTTTTTAAAGCCTATTTATTTCTTTCTTAAGAGAGAGAGTTGGGGGGCACCCTCACAGGGCCTCTGTGCCGTGATCCCACCCCAGCCTCAAGTAGGCTGGACCATGCGCTTGGGGATGTTCACAGCCCTAGCGGGTACAGGGAGGTCTTGGGGAACCGAGGACCTGTCTACGTGAGCTTGGTTGTGTTGCTGCTGCTTCACCATCTGGCTCTGACCATCTCGCTAAGACCAGAATCGGGATCCACAGTAAGAAGTGAACAGAGCTGATGCCCCCTGGCCATGCGGCCTGGCTGCTCACCGTCTCTTTCTCGCCCTCTGCTGCTCACGCAGGTACCGCCGCAGCTACGACTCGGATTTCACCGCTCCCTTGGTCTTCTACCACGTGTGGCCCGCTCTCATGGAGAACGACTGTGTCATTATGAAGGGAGAAGCTGTCACCAGGAGAGGGGCTTTTGTACGGTGGCCTTGCATAGTGACAGTTCATCCCAAGTGTTTGATTCACAAGTTCGAGAACATTTATAAACCCAAAGATTCTATAAAAGAAGTGTATAAAGAGTTGTTTGATATGACTTCATGCAAAGGAGAGGAAAGCTGTGGCCCGGGAAAGAATAGATTCTTTTCTCTGATTCTAACATGATTCTCCATAATGTCCTGACAGTAACTTCTGTGCTGCTTTATTTATAAGATGGAACTCATTGTAGCTGCCGCCTCCATCTTAGAGAGATGATTATATTTTAAGGGCAAATCCTCTGAACTCATCTTGCTGTAAGCATTTAAAAGCGATTAAAGTTTAGGAAATAATTTGGGAAATTTTACTGGTGGCTCTCCATTTTGGGAAACTATGACAGTGCCTGGTTTTTCTCTCCTTCGTATGATCTATAAGGAGGGGAGGGATGAAGGAAAAAAACAGAGGAAGTGAGGGGAGGAGCCACTCAGTTTGGGACAATGCTCCGTAGACACATTGGCTATCGAATGGCTGGAGACATGTTAAGTAACGGAGTAGCCCTCCCAGTGGAGCATTGAGCACGTGCGTGTGCGAGTGTGTGCGTGTGTTGTAGTGGGGGGTGGAGCTGGTGGCCACAAGTGTGTGGATTTCTGTATTGATCATGTGTCGTTTCCACCCCTGTCTGTCCTTGCAATAGCTAAGTAAATTCTGAAGTGAAGTCGTCAGTGCGGAGCAAAGTCACCCTCTGCTGGTCTCTACCCCTGTTCTCTTCGAACCGGAGAACAGGGCAAATGCCTCATGGCAGCTCCACGCACATTTAGAGGAGAAGTTGATTCTCAAAGAACCTTAGAAGAGGGTTTTAAAGTTTAAAAATCCCATTGCGATGAGTAGCATCTCAATAAAATGGGTCGTGCTACAGAAGTTGAGCCCCCAAACCACACGTGCTCTCAGGGACCAACTCAGAACACGTGCTTGCCCCTCAGCCATCACTCTGTTATAAACCTCCCAACTGCAATGCCGATTGGAAGGGAGGGCGAAGACCTGGCCACTGCCCAAATGTTCTCCATCAAATAGCAACTGCTGTGTAGCTGGCTCCTCCGCCATCAAGACCGTCACCAGCATCTGCCCAAGCTTTAATCTGAAAGTGATAGTTCAAGGAAGGACTTGAGAAAGAAGAGTTGAATGCAGGGAAAAGTGTAGAAGGATTTTACTAGTGAAGTCTCATTTTATGGACATAACTTATTTGTTCATCTCGTTCATAAGTGGACAGTAATAGTTTTCATTTATTCATTCGCTTCACTCATGATATTCATTCAAGAGTTAGTTGTGACCCTTTGGCTAAGGACTTAGTAATGAAGAAAAGAAAGCCCCTCCCACAAGGAGCTAACACTCTCCAACTGCAAAGCAAATGTGTAGTCAAAGACAAACAAAAAAACAAAACAACCACATGAAACAACCACCAGCACCAAGGGCTTGCGCTAGGGGGTCCTCAGCCAAGTCATGATGCATTTTTGCAAACGTAGGAAAATACATCATGACTTTTCCAATGACCCAGTAGTAGAATGTCCCTGGGTTCACTGTAATAGGATTTCATTTGAGAAGAACCCAGAGTTATTGCCGAGTGTTGGGAAGCTCTAGGAGTTGGAAGATGTGTGGTCCGTGTGATGATCAGTCAAGGGCAAGTGTAATCATGTCAGGAAAACCTCTTGTTCTGCGGGGTATGCATATTGACGTAGCCGCATTTGTCTTTTGCAAGCTCTTCGCTCTCGCTCTCTCTCTCTCTAGTGGAATTCGGTGCGATCTGTAAGCCGATGTCGAAGCAGGAGCCTAAGTCCAGTTTACCCTCGTAGCCGTATTGGTTTAAGCACGGTACGTGTCTTTCAAATGATTTTTACACAGAACTCCCCCGGCTGGTCAATGTCTTTGCTTTGTTGCCTAGAAGAGAGGTGACTTTAAGTCTACAGGTTGAAAGAGAACCTGTTGCAATAACGTTAACCTCAAATTGTTTTTCTTACCTCTCTGTGCTAAGGGATTTAGCTTTCTATGGGCCATCAGAAAAGTCATGACACACTTTGGCTTAGAAAAAACAGAAAAATAGGGCATGACTTTTCTGATGACCAAATAGAAAGCAGGAATAACACACTTTACTTGTTTCCTAGTTTTATTTTGATATTTGACATGGATTGTTACAGGTTAGACAGTTTTGCAAACAGAGAATGAAATACCGCAGTCAGCTGATCTGGGCACAGGTCTGTGAGTCTGCTAGAGATTATTATTATTTTAAGATCTATTTATTTAGTTCTTCCATTAGAGAAAGACACACAGAGATATAGAGAAACAGGCACTCTCAAAGAGTTCTTACGCTGCAATCCACTGTCAGAAGCAGCTAGTCCAGATCATGGGTACCCTCGTGTGTGACAGCTATACAGGGAGGTCTCAGGGCTCAAACCAAGGACCTTCTGGTGTGGGTCGATCTGCATTACCACTATGCCGCCATCTGGCTTCCTGTAGAAATTATTGTTATGAGTTCTGAGAAGCTGTTCGAGTGGTCTGGACTTCAATATTTTATGCCTTTATAAAGGGCATTGGAAATATTAATTTGTTCCTAACTTTGAAGTGGGGAGAAATAAGGTTCGTTTCTTTGTATATTAGTTCTTGGAGAGCTTACTAATACTCGGTCAAAGAAAAAAAAATAACAGCAAAAACATCACTGAAAACTATGGAGACAACATCCCTGAAAACATAATTTTGACTTACCACGGGTTTATTTATTCAACAAATAATAGTCAGTGTGTTTTGCATACAGGGCTGGATCAAGACATGCGAACGCCAGGGAGGCTAGCATTTGCCGCTCCATCAAAGAAAAGGGTTTTAAACGTTTGTTCAGCCTCGTTTTAGGAGAGAGAGTGGTGGGGAAGGAGAAAGTTAAAAAGTGAAATTCAGAAAGTGATTCTTGGGACCAGCAGGGGGTTAAGGCGCTGGACTCCCCCATGGCTGGCTGTATGTAGCTCAAGTCTCGGACTTGGTGGCTTGCTTTCTCACTTCCCTCTCTCTCTGATTGTGTGCATATGCCCTATAGCAAATTAAAAAGTAATAACAGTAATAAATAAAAAGTAAATGAATAATTGTAAAGAAAGAAATAGATAGAAATGATTCTTTTCTGACTACCCCTAGCCTTCATTACTAGGGCAGGGTTTTGGACACAAGAGCTCGCTTACATAAAGGATGGCTGGATACTCTATCATCATTTTAGCTTTAATTACTCAGATGTTACTGGGTTGTCAGAAAAGTCATGACATATTTTTTCTGTGTTTTTCTGTGCAAAAGTAGGTCAGGACTTTTCCAAGGACCCAAATATAATATAATAATTTCTGGACAGCGTTGACTGTCATATGGCTGCTCCCAGGCCATCGAACTCAGCTTTTGGTCCATAATATAATGTAAACTAAGGTGAGTGTCCATTTACTTTAAGAAGTATGAAAGGAACCACAGTGGTCAACCTTACGGGGAAAAATTCATAATTCTACAAATGCCTTAGGGAACTACTGAGCTGGTTTTAGGGAAATCAAAAACAGAAAAGCTGCATCCTTTGAGCGCCAACTGTCTGCTCTGTAATTCATGTTACGCTTTGATTTCTTCCAGTTGTCTCGAAGTCGGAGCCCTTCTCCAATAAGATGTGGATTGCCAAGTAAGTAAGACAGCTTCCTGGAACTCTTTCTGGAAGTCGCATTGTGCGGGAATAGCTTTTCCCTCCTCCTCATGCCTTTTGTTTCCGGGCCCCTGACTGATGGTACCTTTGCGGGGTTACCTAGGAGGAGCCTCTTCCAGACCAGAGAGGTTTATTGCTGGGAGCCCAGGTTAACCATCCCACTTCCATTTAAGTGCTTCCGAGAGAAAATCCAGGGAAGTGACTGTAACAACGAGCTGCTTCTTTTCCTCTGCAGGGTTTTAAAAGCGCCGGACCTGTTCCTGTGTCACCGTCCACAGTGACGGCCAGCCCCCGCAGCACCTTCGTCCTCCGCTGTGTCTGCCTCAGATCTCACTTACGATAATGTGAAAGGCAATTCTGTGTATCACACCGCACAGAGAGTTAAACGTTTTGGCTTCAGCACGTTTGTAACTTTAGATATATTGCATTTTATTTTATTTTTTAGACACGGATTCCATTAATTCCATAAAAATGATTGCCTAGGTGTTTAGGATCCTATTCATTTGAAGCAAAGTCCATGACAAAGGTTCAGGATTGGCACCCCGAGATACAGGGCTTTTTCTTAGCAACTAGCCGGGCACACTAGAATGTCTTTCCTGTGCTGAGTTCAGAAGCAAAGACAAGCCACTGTCGTTTCCAGTCCGTTTAGCTCGTAATCTTGATTTTCATGGTGTCATCGTTGGTAGCTTTACCTTGAAACCAGCGGTGGGGGTTTTCGTTTCTTCTGAAGGTTTGGAAGACAGCCCTAGGCTCAGGTTGAGGGGCTCACACCGTAGCCGTGATGGAAGGCTACAGTAGAAGATGGGGATTCGTGAGCAGAGAGGAAGCGGCTTGCTTCTCTGGTCTTCCTCTGAGGGTTCAGTGTGGTTTAGTGAGTCCCGAAGTCCAAGCTGCCTTGTTGAGACTTTCTTACTTGCTAGATGTGGGGCAGTGATAGGATTAGAAAGCCAGCTTTGAGAAAAATGGAATTCTTTTTGTTTACCTCCTGAGATGTTCCATACTTTTGTTTTAGTTTTATGTTTTCTTTTTTTTTTTAAGTTTGTTATAGGGTATGTGTGCTCACTGACAGAGATGGGGGGTAGAGAGAGAGAGAAAGTGAGAAATCACCCTCCAGAGGAGATGGCTATGCCACAATCCCTTCTGCTCCGTTCTCCTCTCAGGATTTTGGGCACGCATCCACAAGTGCGCAGCATGAGTTCCAAGCCACCAGGTCTGGCATACGAACCATAAAGTCAGCCATGTGGGATCAACCACCTTAACCTCCAGGCCACCGGCTGACGCTGTTTCATACTGTTTAAAGCACATGTTCAATATTAAAGTCACTTGAGATACGCACTTACCTAGTCTACCTAAACCATCTCACTGATTTTAAATGGAGCCCGGGTTGCGTCGCTTCACTGTGAAGTACTCGTGAAGCTCACGTCCGAGAAGAACGGAACCTGCTTTCTCAGATAAGTGACATGACGTTTTTTCCTGCATTTTTCTTTCACTTCCAAGCAGCCTTAAACACAAGCCTTACTGGGGACTGCTTGCTTTCTCGGCATACCTTTTGAGGACACTCTGAACTGACCACAGCTCCACTTGGGAAGTGCAGTGCCTAAAGCCTGCTGTGCCTAAACCCTATCCTGAGGCGAAGCTCCAACGGCCCCAGCACCTCACTCCAGCGCTGGCACCCTGGGTGGGGACGCCTCCCTAGTCCCAACGGCCCCAGCATCTCAGAGCTCCAGCGCTGGCGCCCTGGGTGGGGGCGCCTTCCCAGTCCCAGCCTGGAGCCCGTTGGCCGCTTGTCCTGGCAGGAGCTCGGTTTCTCCCCCTCGCACATTTAGCTCCCATCACTTGGAGGCTACGCAGGTGCTAGAAGGGACAGAGGCCCAGGCAGCTCCTGGTCCCAGTTTGGGCATCAGCTTGTTCTGTGACCTTTGGAAAACAACTTCGCCTCTCTGAACCTCAGTTTTCTTACAGAGTTCAGGAGGTCAGAGAACTTGACACTCCCAGGTCTGTTATGAGTTCCTACCCTTTGCCTCTCCCATCTACCCTCCTCCCTCACGGTCTCTGGAATCTACACTTATCCTCCCTACTCTCATGTCTTCAGATCTTTCCATTTGGAATGCCCTTTTTAGAGCACATGTTTTATTCTGGGACCAGCAGATGGCATAACAGTTGCATTGCTGGATCCCATGTGGTTGAACGTGGTTTGAGTCCTGGACCTGGCAACTTAACACTCACGCTGGGCACATGTGTGTGCATATCCAAGATCCCGAGAGGAGAATGGAAGAGAAGGGATTGTGGCATGGTCATCTCCCTAGGGGATGATTTCTTGCTTTCTATGTCTCTCTGGCAAGTGCATGTACCCTATACCAAAAATCTTTCTCTAACAAACAAAAACAAGTATTTTATTCTGATAAAAAATATCCTGAAATGAAAGTCAAAGTTAATATAATCTATATGCATATATATATATATATATATATGTATATAATTTTAAACACTGAAGATAGTATCCTAATTAATATAAAGTAGAAAAAAAGGAAAGCAAGTTTTTAATGAAACCAAACAGATTTTGGTAAAAAAAATATCTTGGCTATAGCCACACGGATAATACAGCTAGGTCACTAGGTGCTGTACCTTTATGTAGAATCACCAGCTACAAATACAGACCGATAGGTGCCGTATGGAGCTCGAAGACCCAGTGTTACCACTGAGTGTGGTTTTCTGACATGCTGGACCACTCTTGGACATGTTTCAAAGAATAAAAACTGATAGTCTTGCCCTGGTTTGCACAGCAGTTACAATCCTGGAACAGCCACTGTGTGCTGAAACCATAGTGTCACATGGTGAAAGGTCCTTCCCAGGGTCTCAGTAAGTCGTGAAAATGCAGACAGGCCAGAGCGCTGTTTCCGGGAGCTGAGGGCACACTCTGATTTCAAGAAAGGCCCCGTGTAGCTCGGTCTATGCACTTTTGTCTTGTCTGGCTGTTTCTCTGTCACTTTTCTGATTTGAACTAGACACACAGAATGTTGACTGGTCTAGAACCATTTCTGGAAAGAATCCTTAAAAAATCAAAGCAAGCTGACCTGTAGTCATTTCTTTTGGGCCTGTACCTTATCCTGAGAGATTTTGAAACATAAAAAGGACATATTTTGTAACTGGGGTAAATGTTCATGTGTCATTGGTTTAATAACTAATAATAAAATCAAGAAAAAATGCTTTGTAACTGTTGATTCTTTTTTTTCTTTTTTTTTTTTTTTGAGAGGTTTTTGCTATAGGATGCGTGTGCTCACCAGAAAAAGAGAGACAGAGAGACAGAAAGTGAGAAATCACCCACCCCCCACCCCCCCCAGGGAGAATGGCCACACCACAATCGCTTCCCCTCCACTCTCCTCTCGGGATCTTGGGCATGCACACACACATGCCCGGCATGAGTTTAAGCCACCAGGTCCAGGACTCTAACCGCGATAACTTACATGGGAGTTCAGTAACATAGCCATTACGCCGACTACTGGTCCCAACTGTTGTTTTTTTGCAATGAAAGGCCTTCCTTCTGAATTCCCAAATTTTTTTTTTTTTTTATTATCATCATAATCTTCTTTCTATTACACTAGATTACATATAACTTTACATTGACTTCCATTGCTTTTTCAAAAGGGAATGCCATGCATGTCAGTCAATACAGAGATATCAATCTCCCTGCTTTATCATTCAATATCTTTTCCATGCTTTTCCCAATAATTATTATTATAATTTTTTTAAACAGTCAATCACTATTTCTCATTTTGCTTATTAAAAAGACTTCACCCATCATGAAATACTTCCCAGACCGGTTCAGTTGAGAATTGAATTCCCAAATTCAGCGATGCCCTTCACCCATATCGATCTGCGAGGCCTGACCCCGGTCACCAATTCATTCGGCAAATGTGAACTGCTCTGAGGCCCATCCTGGTGTGGCTGCGGTTCTCCAGTGCAGCTAAATTGCGAGCTTTATTTTTAATTATGTGTACATGTATATTTAAAGTGCATTTATTTCTTCATGGGATGGGGAGAGAAAGAGAAAGAGGGGCCCCCCACTGGTGGTTTCACACTATGATCCATCCCCAGCCTCAGCCAGCCAGAAGCACGGGCACGCGTGTGTGGGCAGACCTTGGGACTTGAACTCAGAACCTGAGCCAGGCACTGTGCATGTGGCCCCAGCATGCTGCCTGCCCACAGAATCGATTTTACTCACTACCCATTGTGATATTGGAGCTGTGCTCTCTGAGTAGTGCTGCATGTTGTCATGGAGTTTCACTTCAATTATTTCAGTTACTCCCACGCAAATGTCAGTGTGTGCTCGCCTTTATAGGTAAGGGATCTATCCATCTGCCTCCCTGGGCGGGCTTGTCCCAAGGCCTTTGATTTCAGGATAAGATTCTGTCTTGTTTTTCTCTCTCCATGGCATGTAGCCTTAGTTCTGTGTTTGTCACTCACGTGTTCGTTCATCACTCATTGAATACTTCCTGGCCGCGCCCGAGTACCGGCTAAGTACACACCACTGGGAATGCCGTGGAGGAAGTTCTGGCTTTCGTGGAGTTCAATGTTGTGTCCAGATACATTCCTTGGTGATGTTCCTGGCAGAGAGATCAGATATGATGGAAGAAAGGGAAAAGATGGGGTCAGAGCACAGCAAATTTATTTATTTTAAAATATTTTCTCTTTATTTACCTATTTATTTGTGGTTTTATTATTTTTTTTAGAGAGTTTTTTTGTTTTGTTTTGCTATAGGGAGCACGCACTTGCCAGAGAGACAGAGACAGAAAGCAAGAAATCAGCCCCTGTGGGGATGTCTGCACCACAATCCCTTCTCCTCCATTCTCCTGTTGGGATTTTGGGCACGCATATACACACACCCAGCTTGCGTTTTGAGCCACCAGGTCTGGAACTCAAACCGTGGTTGACTACCTGGGAGTCCAGCAACATAACAGTTACACCATTTGCTGGTCCCTTTTAGAGAGATTTTTGCTATAGGTGCACGTGCTTGATAGAGAGACAGAAAGTGAGAAATTACCCCCTGGGGGATGGCCACACCGCAATTCCTCCTCCTCCATTCTGCTCTTGGTATTTTGGGCACGTTCACATACGTGCCTGGTGTGAGTTTCAAGCCACTGGGTCTGGGACTCGAACTGTAGTCAGTCATGTGAGAGTCCAGTGCCTTAGCCACATGCCACCTGCTGGCCCTTATTTACTTATGATTTTCAAGCCACAGGGTTCAGGACTTGAACTGTGGTTGGCCAAGTGGGAATCCAGCACCTTAACCATCATGCTACCTGCTGGCCCAGTACAACCAATATAAGAAAGGTTGTAGATCGTTGAAGGATGCAGATGCATTATGGGGCTCATAGCTCCACATGAAAGAGCTAGGGAAGGCAGTCAGAGCAGAAGAGCGTGGTGAAGTATGAAGGTACTCCAACTCAGTTAATCACCCACAGGCACTAGTCCTTTGACAGCTGTTTGTTGAACCTATAATCCTTTTTTTAGTTTTCTTCTTCTAGAACTTGCTAGAAAGACAGAAATAGTGAGAGGGAAAGTGAGAAATCACCCCTGCCCCAGAGGGGATGGCCACACTACAATGCCTTTTTTTCCACTTTCCTTCTGGAATTTTGACACACAAATATGTATCTGGCATGAGTTTCAAGCCACCAGGTCCAGGACTTGAACAACTACCAGCTATGTGGGAGTACGACACCTTAACCACACCATGCCACCTGCTGTCCCCATATCCTAATTTTCTTAATGGCAATGATGTACTAATGTATTTATTTACATTTTAGATTTATTTACATTTTAGATTTTTGCCATAGGGTGAGTGTGCTTGCTGAAGAGAGAAAGAGAGACAGAGACAGAGAGGGAAAGTGAGAAATCACCTCTCCATTCTCCTCTCAGGATTTAGACACAGATGTACATGCATCTGCACACATACCCAGCATGTTTTTCAAGCCTCCAGATTCAGGACTTGAAATGTGGAGCCTGCCATGTGGGATCCAGCTGCCTTAACCACCACGCTACCTGCTGGCCCTGATGTACTAATTTAAAAATCTCTGAGCATATTTGCTACAATACTAAAAATTTAGTATATGTGTTTTTAAACTCCATCTATACATATAATTATAGGGTTAATTATGGGCTATAAATGAAATTTTCAGTCAAATAAAGAACAGCAGTTTTCTCTCCTGACCCAACGCCCAGCAAAAAGCCAGAATCCATGTGTATCTGAGGTGGGCCTAGCCCTGCCCATTTAACTGGAAAGCCTCTGCCTCAAACCTCTGCTTCTGGTCCAACATCCAGTGAAAAGCCAGATAGGAAGTAACGTATAATCCATCGGATGACCAGAAACTACTACCGCAGGGGCACAAGCAATATGGGAAATCAAGAAAATAATTCTCCCCCAAGGGGAAAGAACAGCTCTTCATCATCTACAGATAGTACAATGGAACTCGTGGAAATGTCAGATAAAGAATTTAGGATATTCATAGGGACAAAGATAACAGAGATGCAAAAGAAGAGAGACAGCGAACTCCAGAAAATGCAGAAGAGACAATGAGTTCTAGGAGGTGAGGAAATTCTCACATGGTTTGAAAGAGGAAATACATACCATAAAAAAGAATCAAATGGAACTGTTAAGAGATGAAGATTGTAATACAGGAAATCAAAATCTTCCTTGAAAGTATTAAAAGCAGATTAATTAGATCATGCAGAAGATCGAATCTCAGATGTAGAAGATAGAACCCCTGACCTAGAAAAATTCACCAAAAGATTGAGAAAATAACCCCCAAAATGAGAATAATATACGAGTATTACCAGATACCTTTAAATGCCCAAACGTCCGGATAATCAGTATTCCAGAAGGTGAAGAAACTAACAAAGGTATTGATAATCTATTCCATGAAATCCTAGAAGAAAACTCCAAACCTAGAGAGGCACTCAAATATCCAGACCCAAGAAATACAAAGGACCCCATGAAGAATCAACCCGAGAAGATCTTCTCCAAGGCACATCATAGCCAGATTGACCAAAAACCACAGAAAAGATACTAAAATTGACAAGAGAGTGTCAAGTTACTTTCAAAGGATTTCCCATGTTTGTTGTCAGAAGTATTTAATTTTATGTATTCATTCATTTATTTTAATTTGACCAGAGAGAGATACACACAGAGAAAGTGAGAAAGCAAGCCACAGGGTTCAGGACTTGAACTGTGGTTGGCCAAGTGGGAATCCAGCACCTTAACCATCATGCTACCTGCTGGCCCAGTACAACCAATATAAGAAAGGTTGTAGATCGTTGAAGGATGCAGATGCATTATGGGGCTCATAGCTCCACATGAAAGAGCTAGGGAAGGCAGTCAGAGCAGAAGAGCGTGGTGAAGTATGAAGGTACTCCAACTCAGTTAATCACCCACAGGCACTAGTCCTTTGACAGCTGTTTGTTGAACCTATAATCCTTTTTTTAGTTTTCTTCTTCTAGAACTTGCTAGAAAGACAGAAATAGTGAGAGGGAAAGTGAGAAATCACCCCTGCCCCAGAGGGGATGGCCACACTACAATGCCTTTTTTTCCACTTTCCTTCTGGAATTTTGACACACAAATATGTATCTGGCATGAGTTTCAAGCCACCAGGTCCAGGACTTGAACAACTACCAGCTATGTGGGAGTACGACACCTTAACCACACCATGCCACCTGCTGTCCCCATATCCTAATTTTCTTAATGGCAATGATGTACTAATGTATTTATTTACATTTTAGATTTATTTACATTTTAGATTTTTGCCATAGGGTGAGTGTGCTTGCTGAAGAGAGAAAGAGAGACAGAGACAGAGAGGGAAAGTGAGAAATCACCTCTCCATTCTCCTCTCAGGATTTAGACACAGATGTACATGCATCTGCACACATACCCAGCATGTTTTTCAAGCCTCCAGATTCAGGACTTGAAATGTGGAGCCTGCCATGTGGGATCCAGCTGCCTTAACCACCACGCTACCTGCTGGCCCTGATGTACTAATTTAAAAATCTCTGAGCATATTTGCTACAATACTAAAAATTTAGTATATGTGTTTTTAAACTCCATCTATACATATAATTATAGGGTTAATTATGGGCTATAAATGAAATTTTCAGTCAAATAAAGAACAGCAGTTTTCTCTCCTGACCCAACGCCCAGCAAAAAGCCAGAATCCATGTGTATCTGAGGTGGGCCTAGCCCTGCCCATTTAACTGGAAAGCCTCTGCCTCAAACCTCTGCTTCTGGTCCAACATCCAGTGAAAAGCCAGATAGGAAGTAACGTATAATCCATCGGATGACCAGAAACTACTACCGCAGGGGCACAAGCAATATGGGAAATCAAGAAAATAATTCTCCCCCAAGGGGAAAGAACAGCTCTTCATCATCTACAGATAGTACAATGGAACTCGTGGAAATGTCAGATAAAGAATTTAGGATATTCATAGGGACAAAGATAACAGAGATGCAAAAGAAGAGAGACAGCGAACTCCAGAAAATGCAGAAGAGACAATGAGTTCTAGGAGGTGAGGAAATTCTCACATGGTTTGAAAGAGGAAATACATACCATAAAAAAGAATCAAATGGAACTGTTAAGAGATGAAGATTGTAATACAGGAAATCAAAATCTTCCTTGAAAGTATTAAAGGCAGATTAAATAGAACATGCAGAAGATCGAATCTCAGATGTAGAAGATAGAACCCCTGACCTAGAAAAATTCACCAAAAGATTGAGAAAATAACCCCCAAAATGAGAATAATATACGAGTATTACCAGATACCTTTAAATGCCCAAACGTCCGGATAATCAGTATTCCAGAAGGTGAAGAAACTAACAAAGGTATTGATAATCTATTCCATGAAATCCTAGAAGAAAACTCCAAACCTAGAGAGGCACTCAAATATCCAGACCCAAGAAATACAAAGGACCCCATGAAGAATCAACCCGAGAAGATCTTCTCCAAGGCACATCATAGCCAGATTGACCAAAAACCACAGAAAAGATACTAAAATTGACAAGAGAGTGTCAAGTTACTTTCAAAGGATTTCCCATCAGGCTATATCAGACCTCTCTCAGAAACAATGCAAGCTGGGAAAGAATGGGAAAATATATTCAAAGTATTAAGTGAAAAATAATTTCAGCCC
>NW_006203463.1:1502038-1507475 GCF_000334495.1 Tupaia belangeri chinensis | reverse complement strand
ACCTGAAAGAATTTACCAACACCAGACCTGCTCTTCAAGAAGTTATGAAGGGAGGGACCAGCAGTTAGTGTAATGTCTACATCGCTGGACTCCCAAGTAGTCGACTGCGATTCACGTCCTGGACCTGGTGGTTTAAACTCACGCCGGGCGCGTGTGTGTGTGCACCCAAGATCCTGAGAGAAGAACGGAGGAGAAGGGATTGTGGTGTGGCCATCCCCCCCGGGGGATGATTTCTTGCTTTCTGTCTTTCTCTCTCTGTCCGGCGAGCGCACGCGCCCTATAGCAAAAACCTCTCCAAAAAAAAGAAGTTATGATGGGAGTGCTCTACACCAGGAAAACTAAAACAAATAAGAGAGACATGACCAAGAAAAAAGCCAACTTAATGGTAGGGACAAGTTCTGAAATAATAATAATGTTGATTGTTGATGGAAAGGTCAGATCACAGTAACACCGCAGATTCAACAAAAGAGAGATTACAGGAGACTGAACTGGTGAAATGGGATTCTATGACTTTTGTCTAAAACATTGCTGATTTTCTTCTATGCTTTGTCTTCCAGATTTAAGGATTTTGGTTTTCGTTTGAGTTGTTGGGTTTAACAATTTGTTAGAAAAACAATTTTTAAAATGAAACATAAACTTTTCTCCCTTCCTGACCCTTTTGCAATTGGAAAATATTTGTGAACATTCTTATTTTGTGGCAGACTGGTTATTTGCAATAATACAATAGTATCTGTTCCCTTGCACCAGAAATTGAATTCTTTTGGGGCTCTGTGTAAATAACAGACCAAATTGAGATTAACCTATACCTCGCATAAGTAAATGGGGGAATGGAGAGAGAAAAATGTTTCAGAAGGGAAATTACAGTGGACTTGTCACTAGATTCTAGCTTTGTCCAAACTTTAAGATCTTTTGTGAATCAATAAAATGGGAAACAATAAAGTTTAGTATAGAAGAGAGGGAGGGGAGAGGAGAAGGAAAAAACGGGTAAAAGTATGCTGATTGACAAAAAGTCAGAAGCTGTTTGCTGATGATAATATCTATAGTGATATCCTTGTCTTGACTGGCATGCATGGTATTTGTGTTGGAAAAAGAAATGTATACTGTAAAGACGTGATAAAAATGTTAAATAAATTATTTTTATTTATTTATTTATTTTTTGGAGAGGTTTTTTTGCTATAGGGTGCGGGCACTCGCCAGACAGACAGAGAGTGACAGAGAGATAGCGAGAAATCACCCCCCAGGTTGGCCATGCCGCAATCCCTTCTCCTCCATTCTCTTCTCGGGATCTCAGGCACGCACACACACGAGCCCAGCGTGAGTTTAAGCTACCAGGTCCGGGACTCGAACCGCGGTCGACTACGTGGGAGTCCAGCGACATAGCCATTACACTAACTCCTGGTCTCTTACATAAATTATTTTGAAAAAAGAAAAAAAAAAGAACAGCGATTTTATTTCTCTAGAGGTTAAAAATGTTTTCTTTTGTGTTTCATATTTGGACAACTTTGTTGAGTTGTCTGTGTTTTTTCTTGCTAAACTTAGATTGCCTTCACACGGATCAGCTTGCCCTGTGGACAGCTGAGAGTTGGTGTTGCAGACACTAATGAGTTCCTATGACTCACCATTTGAATTGCCATGGTTGTCTGCCAAGTGGGGCTGGAAATCACCTGGATGATCCGAACTTGGAAACATCTTTATGATGGTTCTTATGAGTCTCTAGAGAAAAATCTAACATTCCGTGAAGCCAATATCCAAACAGTAGATTTCGCAGGTGCCCCACCTCAGCTGGAATTTTCCCAAACACGGAGAGAGAAAATAGGCTTTTCTGTTTACTTGGCAAAGCACCAAATGTCTCGAAGAGAAGATTGGAAATGAACTTGTTTAAGTTTCTTTTAGTGAAAGCAAGCATTCCCCCTCCCCCCTCTTTTTTTTCCTGTTAGAGCCCAGAATAATCTCTCATCACCACAGTGGCCCAGTGTGGAAAAGTACGCTCTAAAAAGCTCCAGAACAGAGCCACATGTCACCCTCATTTGAGTGTGTCAGTTTCTGAAATACATGGGTTCATTGTTCTAATAGGGAGGCTTTTGTAACAATGGCAGATTTCCTTGACACTTTGAATTTAGCTTTCTATTGAAGAGCCAAAGGTGATAAGGTAAGATAAAATGACATTGACTATTGGGAACCAAATCTGTAAACTTTCGTTGGGATAATCTCTCCCTCCCTAACCAACTTGATCTACAGCTGGAGAACATTCTAAGGGTGTAAATCAGCCCCTCTGTCTTTGATGCTGTTAGGGTCACGCTTGCTTCCTTAGGTCTGAAGCGCCCGGGCCATGTATGGGGTTCGCCACGAGATGGCAATGTTGCTTAGGAAATGAGAGGTTTCCAGCTGTCTCCCATGAGATTCAAGCTGGGAATAACTCCTCAGATAAGACCTCTAACTTAATTATTGATTTTTACTGCTCCTCTTAAATTTAGAGAGTAACTTAAATTAATGGAGGATGGCCAGGTATAAAATGCAACATGTGTGAATGAAAGTGTGGAGTGCATTTGAGCTCATTTAAAACAATCGTCTGCTAGAATTACATTGAGAGGGATCTGCTAGAATTACATTGGGGATAGATTTTTAAATTTCCTTATGTAGGGCCCAGCAGATGGTGTAGCAGTTATATTGCTGGACTCCCACGTGGCTGACCACTGTTAAGAGTCCTGGGTCTGGTGGTGGCTTGAAAATGATGCTGGGCACAAGTGCATATGTGCTCAAGATCCTGAAAGGAGAAGGGATTGCAATGTGGCCAGTCCCCAAGTGGGTAATTTTTCACTTTCCCTCTCACTGTGTCTATCTTTCTCTCTCAAAAAATAAAAATTCTTTGCAGCTTAACACCATCCTCTTGTTAACTTACATTTCTTACTGAGCCATGATTTAGTTGCTTAATAAAATTTTAAAATGTAGGTCTTTGTTCTTAAACACAGAAGAGGAGAAACTAATAGTTTAAGATTTCCAAGGTTTTTCAAATGACTGATATTTAACATGCCCAACTTCCCAGGTACTGGGCAGTGAACTCAGTTTCAGTAACCCCTAGGATCATTTCAAGCAAGAATTTTTTAGCTTTCCCCTTGCAGATGGGATGTTATCACTAATCAACAGTCAAATAGATTGCAGGGTCTCATCAGAGTGATGTCCTAGACTGTTTGAAAAAAACACAATTCTCTATGCAAGCAAGGAAAATTGATAGCATCGATTGTAATTTTTTAAAAAATCATCCCTGCAAAGATAGATTTCCATTTTGACTTTTTTTTTTTTTTTTTAAGATTTTTGCTTTAGCGTGCTTGTGCTTGCCAGAGAGACAGAGACAGAAAGTGAGAAATCACCCCCTCCCAAAGGGGGAAGAGCTACACTATAATCCCTTCTCCTCCACGCCCCTCTCTGGATCTTGGGCACGCATGCTCACGCACCTGGCGTGTTTCAAGCCTCTGGATCTAGGATTTGAAACAGTTGGCCACACCTTAACTATCACGCCAACGTTCAAATGTTAAAGATGTAATAAAGGGACCAGCAGAGTAGCCATGATGCCGCTGGACTCCCACACGGCCAATGCGGTTCGAGTCCCAGACCTGATGACTTGAAACACACCAGGCACATGTGCGTGTGTGCCCAAGATCTTGAAGGAGAATGGAGGAGAAGGGATTATGGCATAGCTGTCCCCCCGAGGGGGGGGTGATTTCTCACTTTCCCTCTCTCTGTCTCTGTCTCTCTCCACTAAGTGCACATGCCTTATGGCAAAAACCTCTAAAGAGACGTAAGGAAAGGGATGAGTATTAAAGGAGAGCTGTTTGCAAAGAGCTCTTCCCTGGTTTACTACAAGGAGATGTTCTCACTACCCAGAAGGGAAGGGAAGGTGAGAACAGGGCATTCTATGCAGATTTTGCCCTTGACAACTGCAGGGGACATTCCTTATTTGGGTCCCTGCTACTCAGAGTGCCAGTCTGCAGGAAGGAGCTCGGGCTTGAATGTAAATCAAGGTAACTTCTCCCCTTGAGAACATTGCTATTTATTGCAGCATTGTTCACAATAGCTAGGACACGGAATCCACTGAGTACCTCCCCCCCCCTTTCTTTAGGGAGCTAGTTATTCAGAGAATAGTGAATAATTGATCTTAAAATTTTGTCTGAAAAGTTGTCATTAGAGTCAATAAATCAACAGTTAATATGACATGTAACATTTGCTATGTGAAAGAATAAAGAAAATGAGGTACTTACACACGATGGAGTACTACGCAGCCATGAAGAACAATGATCTGTCACTTGGTGTGGAGTGGATGAATCTAGACAATATAATGACAAGTGAAACAAGCTAGGTGGTGACAAATACGATGTATTTCCGCTTAACACACACGGAGTGCCCTTTCCTTAACTGAAGCTGCAGGGCTCGGCAGCATAGCAGGGCGATGGCGGGCACTGTAACAGGAGCGGTGCAGGGAGAGGGAGGTGGGGGGAGTTCGGAAGGAAATGATGGAGAGACACAGAATGCAGGTAAACCAGTGCACTAGGCTGTGGAATGGTGGACCCCAGTAAAGAATGACCCTGACAATTTAATATATGCTTTAAAAAATCATAGAACAAATATCGAATGTCCAAACATAATGTGATGTTAAATGTCAAAGACAAAGATGTTTATATCCTTGACTTGATTATTACACACCATATACAAGTACTAAAAAACCATACTGCTGGGACCAGCAGTTGGCATAATGGCTATGTCGCTGGACTCCCATGTAGTCACTGTGGTTCGAGTCCTAGACCCGGTGGCTTAAACTCATGCCAGGTGCATGTGCATGCATGCCCAAGATCCTGGGAGGAGAATGGAGGAGAAGGGATTGCAATGTGGCCATCCCCACCAGGGGGTGATTTCTTGCTTTCTGTCTCTGTCTCTCTCTGCCTTTCTGGTGACTGCATGCGTCCTATAGCAAAACAAAACAAAACAAAACAAAACCATACCATACACAAGGATGTACAACCATCATAGGTAAGTCAGAAATAAAGGGACCAGCAGATGGCATAATGGATACATTGCTGGACTCCCACCTGGCCAACTGTGGTTTGAGCTCCAGACCTGCAGCTCACACTGGGTGCGTGTGCATGCTGCCCGAAACCTCCAGAGGAGAATGGAGAAGGGATTGCAGTGTGGCCATCCCCCTAGGGGGGTGACTTCTCGCTTTCTGTCTCTCTCTCTCTGGCGAGCACACATGCCCTATAGCAAAAATATGACCAAAAAAAGAAAAAAAGAAAGAAAGAAAAAGAAAAAACGTCTGCTGCCCCGAAGGTGTGCAGGGACACAGCTGTCGTCTGTTCGGGCACACTCCTTGTTTCACTGGGGACCCGTAATCAGCTGGACGGGCAGGGGCACTGCTCTACGTCACGGTGAGAACCGCCCTTCTGGC
>NW_006203463.1:1493494-1502007 GCF_000334495.1 Tupaia belangeri chinensis | reverse complement strand
CCGCTCTTCTGGAGCTGCGGGGCCAAGCACATGCAGGGGACCTGAGTGGGCAGCTTGAGTGCCAGTGGAGGGCCAGCTTCATTCCAGCAGAGACTGTCCCTGGGGCAGCCCCATGGCTCTCCCTGAGGGAACTTCTGGGACACGCGGCCTGTTTGACTTCAGTCTTTCTGGACTGGAGAGTTAACCTAGTCCTCGCAGGTTGCCGTAGCAGACACAAGCGCTTCCATAATCTCTGCCGTGAAGAGCAGGGAGTGCTTCAAAGAGATCTCACAGAGACATTCTATTCAGAGACAATCCCGACATCTACCAAGCTTTGTCTCTGGGAACAACTCTTCCAAGAACAATACATATATTAAATGGAGTTGCTTATTTCTAAATATTCTGAATTGTGGAAATCAAGTTATTAAAACCAAAGGGAGACTTCTCTGATGAACCTGCTGCTCGAGGTGTGCTCACACCCAGAGGGCCAGCAGCGGCATTCTGTTTGATGATTTCCTTTTAAGTTTATTTATTTAGAACTGTCATCGACAAGCCCACAAGGCAATCCTCCCCGCAGCCTTCAGCCAGCAGGCCTGTGGGCACCTGCAGCACGCCTGGTGTGTACTCACTGACCAGGGACCCAAACCCAGGGACTGCCACGTGGCTTCAGCAGCATGCAGTGAGGACCTGGGGCTAGTGCCACCATGACCGGACCTGCTTTTATGCTTTTATTTTTAAAGTTGAAAATAGAAGACCAGGCCCAGTCTTGGGTTCCCACTAGACTTAACATGAGCTAGGATAACAGCAAGCAAGTTTGGCCCTCACATAGAAAATTTGGGGTTATTTTCCAAAAGTATTGCAGAGAGCTTTAGGAAGAAATTAGAATTTGGTTGGACTTTCTTAAGTTTTGAATTTAGACTATAAAAAATAAAAGTTCAAGTGTAGACGGGTGTGGGGATGGTGCACTATGACTTCTCCAAGGCTCAAGGTCTTTAAAGACAAAGTAACAGGAGCAGAACACGAAGCCAGGCTGCTGGCAGACCTTTACAGGACGCGCAGCCTGTGCTGTCCCCACGGCCCACAGAGCCCATCCCCAAGGTTCCCCAAGGGCTAGGGGCCTGCTTTCATTACCAGAACCCTGACCAGAACACCAAGCACCTGATGAGGTGTCCGAGGGTCCCCTCTGCTCCTGCTCCTCCTCGCTGAGCACGGGTGGGGATGGTTCTAACTGACAGGGGAGCCCTCTCCACAAAGCTCCCTGCAGCGTCCAGGCAGACCTCCCTGAGTGCAGGGCCCGGCCAGTCTCCCTGCGTCTGCCCGTGGGGAATCCCAGCCACAGAGGCAGCTCTGTGCACTGTGACCCAGAGCCTTGCAGGAGCCACACAAAGCAGTGGCTGCCATTTCCAGGAAGAGCACATCTCTGGGTTTTAGAGAGAGGACAGCGGGGTTTCCACGTCATCACTTCTCCTCTGGCCAAGCTGTGGAAGCTGGCTGCTGATGAGCCATGCAGAATGTAGGCTCGAGATGGCGGGGTGGGGAGACAGGACCCAGACTGTGCTGTGATCTCACTGGGCTGGTCCCCTCTGGCTCAGACCAACCAGTGGCACCTTTTATCTGCTGGATGGCACCCTAACATGGGTCAACATGGGGGGGTCATTCTGATCTGTCCAGCGCAAGCAGTGCAGGATTCAGTCCACATCCCACAAATACATGCATGTGCGCGCATGCACACACATGCACACACACACACACACACACACATACACATACACACACTCATGCACGCACAAACACACCACCACCGCCTCACCGATATGCTGATAAAGCCCGGAGATGCGGCTTGGGTGTTTTTGCTAAACTGCAGGTATTCCAGCTAGACAGACCTGTCCACATAAGGAAGATTTGCAGAGAATCTACCCAGGCCATGAGACTTTGGGAGAAAAATCAAAACACTCATGATTCTTGAAGTAAAATGTACGTCCTTCTGAGAGCTGAGTTGATGCCAGCTCTGGACTGACTCTCAGGTCAGGGACTTCAGGAGTAGGATGTGCTATTGCTGTGAGCCGAGTTTTCCCAGTGTCCAGTGAAGTGTCGGAGCTGGCCAGAGGTCCCCTTCCTCCCTGAGGACGGATGGGTCAGTTAGAATGGCCTCACAGCCTGCCAGCACCGGTTGACCCTGGGGCCACTCTGGACTCAGGCAGCCCTGCACGAAGCCTGGGAGGTTTATGACAGGTCTTAAGGTCACCCTCATCTTGGGTGGCTGGGAGACTTTTTGCCAGGGTCCTGCATCTCCACCTTGGAGACATCCAGGTAGCAACCAGCTCAGTGAGAACACAGCTCCGTCCTGGTCCTCTCTCCTCACCTCCCTGTTACCTTGCACCCCACTTTCTGCACAGAACATCAGCCACCAGCTCTCCAAGCCTGGCCAGAGGAGAAGTGACGACATGGACACCCCACTCTCTGCTCACAATAAAACCCTTAGTACACGAAGTGGCTTCCAGGTCAGCGGGGTAGCCTGACCTGCAGGACTGGTGTCTGTACTGGGGGCCGAGGACCCCCACCACCCTGCCGGAAAGGTTCTGCAAGGTCTGATTTCTGTAGTGGGATGAGGGAACTTTTAGGGAGATGTGTCAGGGACACAAGGGTGCAGGAGACAGATCAGAAATGACCCCCTGATGTTGACCCGTTTTAGGGTACCATCCAGCAGATACGAGGTGCCAGTCTGGGCTCCTTATCTTACCTCATCCTCCTCGGTTCCCTTTTTCTCTTCTGGGACTTCTGCCTGAACTGGGAAGACGTCCTCTCTGCCGTTAGACTTTCCAACCCGCAGCTGGGAGTTCCGTTTGGGCTTTGGGAGGAAGAAGAATGACTGGGGTGTGTAAAATAGGAGGCCGTACGGGCTAGCCCTGCGGTGCAGCCATTAGGGGATTGGCCGCTGCGTGACTGACCCAGACTTGAATCCCCAAGGACTTGAAAGACATATGATGCACTTGTGCCCCCAAATCCTGAGGGGCTGGAGAAGTGGAGGGGAGTGAGTGGTGGCATGACCACATCTCCCAGAGACTCTCTCTCTCTCTCTCTCTCTCTCTGTCTCGTGCACATACTCTCTGGCAATTAAAAGCGAGAAAGAGAGAGAGGGAGAGAGGAAGAGGGAGCGGACTGTGGAGGACCAGAGTGCAGAGTATATTTCATGTGGATTTTTACTAAAGACACTGTGTATCTCATTTTTCCATGTACCCCACCTCCCTGGCCTTACTCTTCTCTCCACAGTACACTCGCCTGCTTCCACAATGTTTCGGGGATCCCTGACCGCATTTTCTGACCTCTGAGTCTGGTGATGGGCTGCTGTGGGCATTTCTAGGACTCCTGGGACTTGAAGCTGCCAAGGAGGCTCCAAAGAAAACCAAGGGGGAGTGTTGAGGTGACCGGGGCAGAGCAGACGCGACTACAAGCGACAGGGAAAACATTGCTGCTGCTTTTTAGAAGGAATGACTGTTTTTGAGAGGCATTACTTACTAATTGTACATAAAGAGGACTAAATAACATCGCTTTAAGCAGAAAGGAAGCAAATGTCTTCCTCAACAGGACTCCCTGCTGTAATACTGTCATCTACTTTGAAATATTTCATATGATTATGAGAAAAAAGTAGGGACAGGCTACCTCTCAAGCTTCTCTTTCACAACCTTGATAGGCTCATGAGCTTTTAGGACAGAAATCCATTCACCAGCTCCTCCTGTAATGAGACCTCTCTGCAAAGACCTTCACCATCCTGTCTGTAAAAGTGACTGGTGTGGAGCCTGTGGTTAAGATGCTAGACTCCCACATGGCCTAAAGAGGTTCAAGTTCTGGACCTGGAGCTTGAAACTCACGCCGGGCATGTGTGCGTGCGTGCCTAAAATCCCAGGAGGAGAATGGAGAAGAAGGGATTGTGGCATGGCTGTCCCCCAGGGAGGTGATTTCTCTCTTTCTCTCTCACTGTCTCTCTGGCAAGTGCTCGTGCCCTATAGCTACAAGCTCTCAAACAAATAAACAAAAACAAACTGATGTCATTTCTGACCTGGCTTGGCCTGACCCGTGGCTCTGATGACAGGAAGAAAGGTTCCATTTCCTCTGGGTGTGGCCGGTTCCTAATGGCAAATAGAAGTGTTTCCTAAGAGAAGTGTTTTGTCCAGTTCAACAGAATCCGAAAACTCAAGGCATTATTTCTCCTACTCCGCAGATGCCAAAGAGTAACAAAATGTGAAGAGTCACGACTTATGCCGCCTCCTATTCTACAAAAATACAAGACAGCAGAGTCCCCATGCTAATTGTGCTCGGGGGACTTTGGAGAAAATTGACCTCGCTGATGTGCCATTTTAATACTGAGGTCTCTAAATCCTTTGCTTGGCCGGACTCACTTTTAATATTAAAAACTCAATTAACTCAAATACATAAACACAGACCATGTGCAGGCTCGGGTTTCACTTGCAGCCCGATTGGAAGGACTGGCAGACAGTTTATGGGCCCTTATTTTTCCAGGGTGAACCTGCAGGGGCCTGTTCCCCAGCCACTGCTTCTGACTGCCATATGCACTCTGCACTGCAGCTTTAATCAGGACCAGGCTTAGCCTGATGTGAAATAAGATCTGAAGGCCCCAAGAAGTCACCCTAATGAAACCCGAGCAGCTGGCGCCCACAGACGGAGGAGAAGCTGATTTACAAACATCATTTCCATTCTAGATTTCCAGTCCATCTTAAAGGGAGCGACGGCTCAAATCTTTGGACCCTGAAAAAGTTGTATGAGGTCTTGGGGCTTTGTGTGATCAGAGCGAGCCTGGCTGCAGCTTCAGAGGAAGCAAGGAGTGATTTTCAGCTGGTCACAGGGCTGGGTCTGCAGTGGATCAGGACAATGGGGTTTATGCATGGGTTCCCAGTGAATTACCAATGCAGAACAATGAGCATTGTTATAGGATCCGTTCTGTATGTGTGTCTTTTCAAGACTTGATTTTAATTACATTGGATCAGCAGAGCTGCAGCAAGGCCTGGTGGGAGTTGGGAAAGCTGCAAATAAAGGGTCCTTGGCACAAAATGAAATGCAAAAATGGGTCTGGAGCTTTAACAGGGCTTTGTGGGTGCTGGATGAGGACAGAACTCTCCAGTTCTGGGACAGGGCAGCTGAGTGTCCCCCAGGCCTCGGGGTAGGAGGCCTTCTGTGGGCAAAGCTTACTCTTCGGTTGGAGTGAGACACTTCAGTGTGTTAAGAGATCAATGTCTGGCCTTTGGTAGCAAAATCCGGAGCCTCTCACACGCACTGGCTCAGAGGACAGAGAACTGCAGCAGCTGAGAAGCGGGATCCTGTCCTTCGGTCCCACCACGTGAGTCCGTGAAGGGGCCCATGTCCCTTTATATTTGCTCCTTGTTCGACAGAGGTGAAAGGTCTCCCAGACCTTCCTCAAGTGAGACTCACCTGAGAACAATTGTGGAAGGAAGCCAGACCCTGCACCCCTTAGAGTATTGAGAATTTATGGGCCAGATGGTGCTGGGGGGGTCAAGAGCGCTGAATCCCCCATGGCCAGCTGCACAGTTTGAGTCCCAGACCCAGTGGCCTAAGAGACACGCTGAGCATGTGTGTGCATGCCCCAAATCCTGAGCGGAGAAGGGGTGTGGCATGGCCACTCCTTGGGGGGTGATAGCTCACTCCACGCACCATCCCTACTCTCTCCAGAGAGCACACGTGCCCTATAGCAAAACCCAAAAAACAAACAAATAAGGGAAATTTAAGGGAGATGTCCACGATTTGATGTGGTGCAAACACTCCTCCATTCCCACCCCTTCCGGGAGCGGGGCCTGATCCAGCCCAATCCATTTAGAAATGTGATCAGATCTTATGATCTAGTTATTCATGCTTAATCCAGTGTCTTCAGGCGTAATTACTGAGTGTTTCACGTTTCTCCCTTCTTTTCCCTACTCTTCTCCAAAAGGGTGACCCAGTGTGTGTGGGCTGGGCTTTCAACCACCCCACGGCCTGTAGGAAAGGGGCCATGGGACTTGAGCTGACCTTCTGCCAAGCACGGCTCGCGTCCCTGAGGTCCGTCTGGCCTGGTCCTGCCTTGGGCGTTCTGCGCCACCTCTGCTGATGTGTCAGGTTACTCGCGTGGTCTAGTCTTTCTCGGACAGGTCGGCACAGTGCTTCCCCCTACGTTCGCCCACCTTCCTGGGAGCGTCCTTACCATGAGTCCATGCAGTTCCCAGCTCGGGCTTGTCTATCCTGTACTTATCACATTCACGATCTCCTGCAGACCCAGCCACGAGATCTGTGATTCCCTCAAGAAGGTGGGTGTCTTGGGGACTAATTGATTTCCACCTAGGATGGATGAAACCCAGGAAGCTAGGGAGGCTGGGGCAGCAACCTGAACCCTGTCTGCACGCGTATTCCACTCTGTGGTCTTCCAGGCTGTCTCGCAGGTGCAGAGTGACCTGGAACAGTGAACTCCAAGTCCCACACAGCCTGGAGGACAAGGGTTCCTCTTACCTTGGCTGCTTCCCCTCTCACCACTCAAGGGTCGGTCAGGGCACGTGTCTGACCTCCTCTTCCCCAGCCACTGTCTCAGCCGCCTCAGCCTGGCCCTGGGAGGGCAGGCGGGCTCTTCTCACTTCCCATCCTGTGCACGTGGGCCTCCCTGTGTCAAACTCGCTCTGTCTCCTGTGGGCTTCTCCTCTCCACTTTCCTAATGTCCTTTCTTCCCAAATTATTCTGTTTTCTCAAGGATCAGATACTAAATACATACAGGACACACAAGAAGTGTTTGAGTGTGGTTATCTTTGGGAACACAATAGAGGTGAGAAGTTTCATTTCAATTTTATATGCTCTGGGCTGTTTGAATTCTCAAGTCATGCAAAAAGTTATTTTTACATTCTCTGCTCTATCAGATGAGGTAAATGAAAATTTTTGTTGGGATAATCTTAAAGTACAGCATTTGATATTAGAACGTTTAACTTCGGTAGAGTAATGTAACAAAAGAACGCTCACAATGGCGTAAACTGTAACATTTGATATGGTTTAAAACATCGTCATGAGTTAAATATTTTTTATTTTATTTTTTTTTAGGTTTTCCACGTAGGGTGCATGGGCTTGCTGAGAGGAGAGAGACAGAGAGAGGGAACGAAATCACTCCCCAGAGGGATGGCTACTCTGCAATTCCTTTTCTTTCCTTCTCTGCTCAGGATTTTGGGCACACATGCAAACATGACCAGGTGTGATTTTTAATCCACTCGGTCCGGGACTCGAACTCCAGTCAGCCAAGTGAGAATCCACCCACCTTAACCACCACACCCCCTGCTAGCCTCCTTCATTATAAATCTTAAATAAAAAGGAATAACAATTAATTAAACAATTTCAGTAAAGTGAAAAATGAAGAAAAGTGCAGCTTCTGGCTGCATCGGATGAAAACCCTACTGAGGCGTCAGGTGGGTAGTGAGGTGGACGGCTGCCTCACTTCCATTCCCCCCGCTTTCTCCGCAGAACCTGGGACCAGGAGCCTTGCTGGAAAACTGGACCTCCCGGTGTTCCTCGCAGTCAGGCGTAGCCATGTTCTGTGCTTCGTCCAGTGCTAGCTGGCAGGGCTGGTGAGTGAGATGTCTGATGGGACTCATGAAGAGGAAGAAGCAGGGCCAGCCAGTGGCCTGGTGGTTGAGGTGGCTGGAATCTACATGACTGGAGCATGGTTCGAGTCCTGGACCCAGCTTGAGAAACATGCAGATACTCAAATCCCAAAAGAAAAAATGGAGGAGAAGGGACGGTGGTGTGTCCATCCCCCCACGGGGTGCGTTCTCATCTTCTCTTTCTCTCTCCTAGGTTAGCACACGTGCCCTCTAGCAACTTAAAATTAAACAAAATGAAAGGGAGAAATAGCTCTTCCTCTTTTTTCTCCTGTTCCAGCCTGATTTCCAGCAGCTGTTGGACTAGAAGAGCCCTGGAAGGCGGGAGCCGTAGGCTGAGAAGGAAGGACTGGGTGATGGAAGAGGCCTGGGTCCTGGGGACCTCGTGAGCCCCGGTACCACTCCCGAAGGAGCTGTGCTCAGGCTTCTGTCATAGGGCAGAACAAGCTGTAGTCCGTGCACTGTTTTGGGCCCCAGTTTGTTCACAACTGGATATGACTGCTGACTGATGTAGTGGCTTCGTTAGGTTTGCTCTGAAAATGAGTTAGGAATATTGGTCAGTAATGCTGGGACCAGCGGTTGGTGCAATGGCTATGTTGCTGGACTCCCACGTAGTCGACCACGGTTCGAGTCTCAGACCCAGTGACTTAAACTCACGCCGGGTGCGTGTGCATGCGTGCCCAAGATCCCGAGAGGAGAATGGAGGAGAAGGGATTGCAGCATGGCCATCCCCCCCCGGGGTGTGATTTCTCGCTTTCTGTCTCTCTGTCTTTCTGAAAAGCCCACGTGCCCTATAACAGAAACCTCTTCAAAAATAAATTTTAAGAAATATTGGTCAAGGCGCCGCGCGGCCGGCGGAAGCAAGCGCGGCGGCCACGGCGCTCGACGCCGGACGAC
>NW_006203463.1:1485989-1492682 GCF_000334495.1 Tupaia belangeri chinensis | reverse complement strand
GAGAAACAGATAGGGCTTATTTACTGTTGATGATGACATGTATAGAATTCTCAGCTGGATTGGTCTGAGAAGTGTTTCATGACGGGCAATGTATTTTTACAAGCAAAACGAGAAATAGCAATTGACTGTTTTATAAAAATAATTAGAATAATAAAGATAATGATTGGGGAAAACAGAAAAGATATGGAATGTTGAAGTGGGGAGATTAATGTCTCTGTACTGACTGACGTGCATGGCATTCCCTTTTGAAGAAACAATGTAATACACTGTAAAGTTATATGTAATCCAATGTAATATGAAGAAGATATGATGATAAAAAATAAAAAATAAATAAAAAAAAAAAGAAATATTGGTCAATAATGCTAATCGATGATGCTGATTAAAATGTGTTGTGAAATAGCCCTTCATGTCACAGACTTGGGTCAAAATTTCTACCAGTTCAAAACGGCAAAATGTCCTGTGGTCTGAAGACGTGCTTTCGGGGCACGTTAGGGCCTAATTCCTACCTCACTTAGAAACGTCCAGAGGACCCCATTTTCCTCACACAGCGATGACTATGCAAGTCTTGACCTATAAGCTTTTCTCAGTGCAGAGGCTGCTGGGAACATCCCCAGTGATGTGTATGGTGGCCCCCACATTCCTTTTGGCTAGACACCCTGTCCCTCCAACAGAGCTGAATACCTGTGGTTTGCATCTGCCCTGGGCAGAGTGAACGGAACCCGCTGGGAGATTTTGGTGGGAAATTCTTGATGAAACACAAAGGTTGTGTAATTTGGATGTCATTTGGAGTCTCCTGGAGCTTCTTCTGGATAAGAATGATTCAAGCCCCCACAAAAGGTCCCGGAAAGTTCAACGTCCAACCAGAATTCTGAAATTCGCCCTCACCCCTGGTTTCCTATGTCCCGTTCTGTTTCACATCTGTATCTTAGATTTGTTTCCATTTTTTCTACTGTCTATTACTCAAAACTAAAAGTCTTTTTGATTTTTCTCCCCCAAACAATTGTGAATACACACCTGTGGACTCTGGTAGAACTTCCGGCAAAGGTCTGCTGGTTACTAGGAGGATCGTCATATCACTACACTGCCCAGGAATTGGTATGAAGTCCCATATTAAATAGTTTCCTCCCTCCCTTCCTTCCTCCCTTTCCTTCTCTTTCTTTCTTTCTTTCTTCTTTCTTTCTTTCTTTCTTTCTTTCTTTCTTTCTTTCTTTCTTTCTTTCTCCCTCTTTCTTTTTTTTTTTCTCTCTCTTTTTCCTTTTAAAAAATTTGCTATAGGACCCATACACTTGCTAAAGAGACACAGAGAGAGAGAAAGAGAAAGTGAGAAAACACCCCCCAAGAGGCCTGGCTGTGCCACGACCCTGTTTTCCTCTTGGGAGTTTGGGCACACATGCACACGTGTCTGGCTCGTTTCTCAATCTGCTGGGTCTTGGACTTGAACTACGCAGTTGGCCAAGTGGGGTCCAGCTGCCTTAACCACCGTAGCGTAGGCTGGCCAGCAGTCTTATTCTTCCATGTTCCCCCGGGTCACACTGGCCCCACTGTGTCGTGCAATGCCCAGGCTCCTGTCACTCTGCTAGTGCATCTTCTCTCTTGCCTTCTTCCTTCCTCCGTTACCCACTCACCTCCCAAGTGCTCCCAGGAGCTCCATATTCCTCTGACCTGGTTCTCTCCAGTCCTCGTCCCCAACTCCACTCCGGTCCCATCTTTTAAGGTCCCCAAACCACCAAGGCGTTTCAGTGAAGGCCAGTGTCACTCCTTTATTATTATTATTTTATGTTTATAAGCCAGCTTCTTTTTAAAAATAATTTTTAATTTAATTTATTATTATTATTATCATTTTAATTTACTGTAGGGCATGTGTGCTCACTAGAGAGAGAGAGAAAGTGGGAAAGCAAGCCTCCAGGTCTGGGACTCAACCTGTGGTGGACCCTGTGGTTGTCTAGTGTCCCCACCACATGACCTGCTAGCCTGGTGTCCCTCCTTTAAGTGGGCCTTCTCCCTTGGGAAACAGTGGAGGTTTTAGTTTTAGTTTTTTTTTTTTTTAAGTTATTTATTTAATTTTACTTATTCATTAATTTATTTTAATTTGACCAGAAAGAGACAGACAGATAGAGAGAGAGCAGAAAAGTGAGAAAGCAAGCCACCAGGTCTGGGACTCGAACCGTGGTTAGTCATGTGGGAGTGCCCAGTGTCTTAACCACCATACCACCTGCTGGCCCCAACAATGGAGGTTTTTAAAAACTATTTTGAGTACAGTTATGTGAGATCACAGATTAAAGTTATTCCTAGAAGAACCAGGAGTGACGCGAATTACCGTGTTCATACTCAGAACCAACAGCAATAGCAATCACTTGAATCCAGCACAGCAAAGGTGCATCAGACCCATCCATTGAGGAGAAGGAGCAGCCAAAGCAGGAAAGTGATCACACTCTTCAATGCTGCCTGTTATTCTTTTATTTATTTATTTATTGGAGAGGTTTTTGCTATAGGGTGCGTGTGCTTGCTAGGAAGACAGAGAGAGACAGAGAGACAGAAAGCGAGAAATCACCCCCCAGGGAGATGGCCACGCTGCAATCCCTTCTCCTCCATTCTCCTCTCGGGACCTTGGGCACGCACGCACATGCACCTGGTGTGAGTTTAAGCCCCTGGGTCCGGGACTCGAACTGCAGTCGGCTATATGGGAGTCCAGCGACATAGCCGTTATGCTAACTGTTGGTCCCTGCTGGCTGTTATTCTAATGCCAACGTTAGAAAAGTCAAGAAAACGAATCCTTAAACATTTACAAGCTGGCTTAGGGGAAGATGAGGCTGCTGGGAAGTGGCCTTCTCAGAGACGCATGCTGGTTATGCTGCCCCTTGGCCTCACTGTTAGGTCGAAGCCAAGCTGTCCTGGTGGTTCTTCTGGTGGTCAGAACAGAAACGCCCTTATGAGTTCATAGCACTTTGAGAGTGGTTTTCAGACCAGAAAGCATCGCCCCGGTGAACTGCTGGGCTCACGGTTCTCCATACTCGGGTCAGGGCTTCCCTGTGCGTTCAGCACTCCCGAGGTGGCAGGACATCTCAGACCCAGCCGAGCTATTTTAGGAGCGGAGCGAGCAGTGAGGACTTTCATGTCCTGGTGTGACTTACTTCAGCCTGCTGTCGTTGTTAGGGACTGAATGCTGGTGGCCCTCCAGAGTTGGCAGGTTGAAGCCCTGACCTCCACGTGGTGGTGTTTGGAAGTAGCCCCTTCAGGAGATAATTGTATTTAGACAGCTTCGTGGGGCAGGTGGGTGTGGGGAGGATGGGACGAGGGTCCTGAGAAGAGGAGGAGAGACCAGAGCTCTGTCTCCTCCACGTGAGGACACAGTGAGAAGACGGCTGGTGCCTTCAGGCCAGGAGCAGAGTCCTTACCAGGAATTGAACCTACGGGCATCTGGATCTTAGACTTCCCAGCCTCCAGAACCCTGAGAAATGGGTGTCTGTGGTGAAGCTCCCCTGCTGTATGGTGTTGTTACAACAGCTCGAGCTGACTAACACAATTGTCCTGTGGGAATGCAGACCTACAATTGCAGCAGCCTACAATTTTGAAAGAAAAACGGAAATTTTCTAGTATTTAAAACACTAATTGAGCCAAATGAGACAAAGTCATAGGCTGAACTGACCTCTGGGTGACTACTTTGCAGCTTTTGCTGTGGCACTTTAGGGTTCAAGCTCTAAAGTACGAAAGGCCCGAGTTTCTCAAAGCTCTAGTCCTTATTAACTATGTGTCCTTGGGCCAATTAACTTATCTTCTCTGAGCGGAATTTTCTCATCTATAAACTTAAGCCCTTTTTTTTTTTTGACTTATTTATTTAATTATATGCATCATTATTATTTTATTTTAAAATTTGCTACAGGACACATGTGCTCAACAGAAAGAGACAGAGAGACAGCGCACGAGAGAGAAAGTGAGAAACCAAGCCATCAGGTCCAGGACTTGAACTGTGGCCAGCCACGTGAGAGTCCAACTCGTCAATCACCATACCTTCTGCTGCCCTTAAACTGAACTTTGTGCTTTTAGTGGGCCGGTTAATTATCTTCCAGTAATTAATCAAAATGATGAACACTGAGGAAAAGAGGAGAGGGACCCGATATATGCTCTCTAGGCCTTTTAGAAAACATGGAGTGGTTCCTTTGGCAACATATATGTGAATCTACAAGAAAGGTGATATGGTAGACATCAAGGGAAGAGGTACTGTTCAAAAAGGAATGCCCCCCCAAATGTGACCATGGCAACACTGGAGAAGTCTACAATGTTACCCAGCGTGCTGTTGGCATTGTTGTGAACAAACAAGTTAAGGGCAAGATTCTTGCCAAGAGAATGAATGTGCATATTGAGCATATGAAACATTCTAGGAGCAGAGAGAGCTTCCTAAAACGTGTGAAGGAAAATGACCAGAAAAAGAAGGAAGTTGAAGAGAAAGGGACCTGGATTCAACTGAAGTGCCAGCCTGCTCCACCCAGAGCAGCACACTCTGTGAGAACCCATGGAAAGGAGCCTGAGCTACTGGAACCTAGTCCCTGTGAATTCACGGCATGATGGGTGTTAAAAATAAACTAACCTATGGTCTATGAAAAAAAAAACAAAACTGAACTTTGTAATAGCACCCTTTGGAATTAAATGAGATAATGCAGGAAAAGAAGCACAGTGCTACATAAACAGAATGTTAAAATGACCCAATCTGAAGAGGCTACCAGATGATTCCAATTACATGATGTTCTGGAAAACACAAAACTACAGACATAGAAAGGAGTTTGCCATGGCTTCAGGGAGAGGAAAAGGAGGATGAATAAATGGAGCACAGGAATTTTATTTTTGTTTTTGTTTTTGTTTTTTACCATAGGGAGCATGTACTTGCGAGAGAGAGAGAGAGAGAGAGAGAGAGAGAGAGAAAGAGAGAGAGAGAACACACACACCAGAGGGGGGGCCATGCCATGATCCTTTCTCTTCCATTCTTTTTCTGGGATTTTGGGCACTCATGCACATGTGCCCAGCATGATTTTCATGCCACTGGGTCTGGGACTTGAACTGCATGGGAGTCCAGCACCTTAACCAGCACACTACCTGCTGGCTCCAAGCACAGGAAGTGTTTAAGGCAGTGCAACTACTCTGTGTGTGTATATACATTTGCCAAACTCATACAATGTACAACACAGTGAGCCCTAATCCAACCATGGATTCTAATGAATAATAAAAAATCAATATTGGCACACCATTTGTAATAAATGTATCATATTAATGAAACATGTTTATTGTTGGGGAAACTGGGAAGGCTGATTGAAAGGGACTACATGGGGAAAAGTGTTAAAAATAAATGGTCATTGAGAAAAGGCAAGGGGTAGGACTTCAGAAGAAGATTCCTCCATGGTTCCTGAGAACTAGTGATTTCATGCACTGCACAAGCACGCTGCCCAGTTTTCTATTTTTTGCTTTTTTGAAAAAAAATTTTTTTCTTTTTAAAATTTTTTCCTTCTTTTTTTTTTCTCTGTTTCTTGGTTGTTGTTGTTTTTTTCTCTCTGTTTCTTTTTCTTTTATCTCATCACTCTGGTCCTCAATCTCCCTTCACTGTATCTCTAGATGGATCTAAGGAAACCATAGTCAAACATCCAAATACTATTAGGGTTAACATCTTCCCCAATATCCACTGAATCTGCTGCACAAAGGGATCAAAATGGAACGGAAAAGAGATTCTAGGTCACCTCCTTCTGCACACTCTTGAATGCTCAGCTCGAACTCCAAGAATTAGGAAGAAACACGCCATCCATCAGATGAGTAGAAATTACTGTGGGCCACAAGAAATATGGGAAAGCAAGAAAATACCTCTTCTCCAAGGGAAAAGAATAGTTCCTCTTCATCCACAGACAGTTCAATGGAAATCATGGAAATGTCTGATAAAGAATTTAGAATATTCATAATGACAAAGCTAAGAGAGATGGAAGAGAAGAGAGACAATAAACTGCTGAAGAGGCAGGAGAAAGGAGCTGATGAGTTCCAGGAGGTGAGGAAATTCTTGCAAGATCTAAAAGAGGAATTTCACACTTTACAAAAGAATCAAATGGACCTGTTAGAGATGAAGGCTATAATACAGGAAGTCAAAACCTCCCTTGAAAGTATTAAAAGCAGACTAGATCATACAGAAAATAGAATCTCAGATGTAGAAGAGAAAATTGCTGGCCTAGAAAAATCCACCACAAAGACTGAGAAAATTGCCCAAAAAATGAGAATAATATATGAGAAATACTAGATCCCATCAAACATCCAAACATCCAGATAATTGGTATCCCAGAAGATGAAGAGACTCATAAGGGAATTGATAACCTATTCCAAGAAAGCCTGCAAGAAAACTTTCCAAACCTAGAGAGGCATTCAAAGATCCAGTCCCAAGAAATACAGAGGACCCCAAATAGAATCAACCCAAGAAGATCTTCTCCAAGACACATTATAGCCAGATTGACCAAAAACACAGACAATGACAAGATACTAGGATTGGCAAGAGAAAAATGGCAAGTTACCTACAAAGGATATCCCATCATGCTAACAGCAGATCTCTCATCGGAAACAATGCTAGCAAGGAAAGAATGGGAAAATATATTCAAAATGTTAAGGGAAAAGCAATTTCAACCAAGAATTCTGTACTCAGCAAGATTATCCTTCATATGGGAAGAAAAG